>NC_139652.1:7179578-7194578 GCF_964638095.1 Poromitra crassiceps
CATCGGTGTATGAATGGGTGAATGTAGACTACCTACTGATTGTAAAGCGCTTTGGATAAAAGCGCTATATAAATGCAGACCATTTACCATTTACCATTTTACTAGTTCAGATGTTTACCAACATATTGAATGTAGATTAACAGTTGCAGTTGGTTGTGGCAGTTCACTGCAACATAGTAGGCCTACTATACTGTATATTTATTTTATTTTTAAATATTTGCACTTTTATTATTTATTTTCACTTGTTCATTTATTTTCAAATTATATCTCAAATCCAAAGACATCCAATGTTAAAAAGAAAAGCCATTGTCAATGTTCAATAAATGCATGATGTTCTCAATGTCAATGAGTAATCGTGTTAAATAATCGTGATCTCAATATCAATCAAAATAACGTGATTATGATTTTTGCCATAATCGAGCAGCCCTAGGTAACAGCGTGGTACAGTGGTAAAGAATAAGGGTGTGGGGTTGGAAAGCAATGAGTAAAAGCGTAATAATAATCGTTTAATAAATGTTTCTCTGCGATACTAAAGCTCACGCCAGGATTTACTCTGTGACAGATTTACAGATGAGTGCAGTTCACAGATTTATACATTTACACATGTCATCACCAATAAATAATGTAGTCCTATGATGCCTTCTTTCCCTAAGGCCATCTCAATGCTGTCTTTTCCCTGTGCAAGTCTTTGCATTTACAGCTGCTTGAGGGAGTGATAATAATCACAATACATTTTCCAGCTATTGGGATCACATGTAAAAATCACAATAACTAGTTGTGATTATTTAAGGTACACCATTATTTTCCTGCACATTTTGCATTGTATATATCTAACTCAACATTACTACTGCAGCAGTTATTCTAAACCAAATGAAGTGTTACTCACTTCATGTAGAAGAGACAGTCTAAAGCTGTGTTCACAGTTCACACCAAGATATTTATTTTTCTCTCTGTCGCTTGATTCAACCCTTTGGAATCGCTCTGTCGCTCTGTTTAAATCGCTCATCAACAGGCACACGAAATGACGGACATGTGGGGGATATAACGTTACGCAATGTCATGCTGTTTGTCCACTACGAGCCACCGTCATTGTTTACAAGCTAAAGCCTATCAGCGTGCTCCTAATGCGAGCTCCATACCAGTAGGACAGACTTCACTTCATGTCAGCTGTCAGCCTGTCAATGCGGTTTGTTGCCACACAATAAACCAGCGGTTTGTTCCGAGCCAGTGTGATCCTCGACTCGCTCTCACACGGCAGCCAATCAGCGTTGAGCGGCGAGCGACTGATGCCAGCGTATTTTCGCTCGAGTTGGGATATTTCATCTCGAGCGACGAGCGTATCGCTCTGTCTCTGCCGCTCGGACGCCCAGCGATTTTTCTCCCAGGCGAATATACGCTCAATCGCTCGTTTGCATTGACTTTGTATGTAAACTCGACGCCAGCGAAAAACTTTAATAGGTCGGTGTGAACGCACCTTTACAGGAAACTAACAGGAAGTAGTAAACACAATTTATTTATTTTTTATTAATTTTTTTACCTTTATTTACACAGGGAAAGGCCCTTGAGAGCGAACTCTCATTTACAAGAGCGCCCTGTTACAAAGAACACATACAGAAATGTACAGACAGAGATGATAAAACAGTTTAGATCAAACAAGTGCACTCTTCAGTGCTTTCGAGGAGCACTTTAAATGATTCCAGGGAGATCAGTTGCGCCAATTTTAACAATCGGAATGAACAATCGGAAGTTCTGATTGTGTTTACACTAGGGTTGGCACGATGGACGATGGCATCGACCATCGTGACGGGCCGACCCCCCATCGACCTCTGAGCCTTCTACATCGGATCATCGTAATTAATTATCTGTTCGAATTAAAATTGTGACGTTTTAATAATAAAAAAGGCCAAGTCCAATTACCGTGACGCGCGGGGGACGCGCCGGTGGCATTAAAGAAGCGCACCCACCCAGTTCAGTTCAGGAAAGCCTCCCCTCCCCCTCCTCCGCTCCACTGCTTCTCTGAACTGGGTGCGCTTGTTTAATGTCGCCGGGGCGTCCCCAGCGCGTGAGAAGTAGGCTGTGTTGTTGTGAAAACTTTTTAAGACAAAGAAGAAACTTCACGTTCTTTCCTGTTTTCAACCGAAAGTGAGTACAAGTCTTCAACCGTGAAATTTAACTCGCCTGTTTGCAAAGTGAAAGTTGGAGTCGCTCCATATAGATACAGCAGCTGCTGCTGCTGTGTTTCTCGAGCCATTTCTCCTCAACTCTCTCTCTCTCTCATTAGGTTCAAAAGCCCACGCGAATCTAACGTTATATCAGCCAGTAATTCAGTCAGTTTTCTGCCAGCTAGTTAAATTCAACACACACACACACACACACACGTTGTTGGTGAGGATCTGTAACGTTAACGTTATTTGTTTTGCGCCGTTCAAATTGCTGGTAGTGACAGCCACTGCCCACTCCAGTCGCCTGGTGCTGTAGCACAGAGCAGAGGCTAATAGCCTATCCAAGCCCGCTGGTATCATAGAGCTCAGCTGTCCTGTGTTGTTAACGTGAACGCATTGCAGCGGCTAGCCAAATGGCATTACAGCAACGCAGCGACTTAACAAATCAATCGTTATTCCCCCCCACCCCCACCCGTCAATGACGATGCCATCGTCCAACACGATGATTCACTGTAAAACAATCACGATGGGTATTTGGATGACATCGCACAACCCTAGTTTACACTTCCTGTGACTTATAAACCTAGTCTGACTCATAATGTGAGTCAGACTAGGTTTGACCAGGTGAGTCAGACTAGTTTGAGCAGGTAAAACAGCCGGCGTTTTGAACAGGAAGTCGTGACACAATGGGTCAAGTGGGCGGGGCTACATAGAGGCCATTTACACCTGGCATTAACATGCGTTTTCTGCCATCAGATTGCAATCCGATTGTATTTTATCACTTGAAAGTACAGGTGTAAACACCCCCAAAACGCATTGAAGAAGGATTGCAATCTGATCGGCCAAACCACCTCCGGAGGTGGTCAGGGACGCATTATGACAACATTTAACACAAGTGTAAATGCAATGCGTCCTCTCAAAACGCATTCAGCAACATACGGAAATACACCGCACCGGTGTGTGCCCTCATCTCGCCGCTGTGTCAAATGCGCACACACACAGGCAGCCTGTCACGGACCGGCTAAAAATTCTCTTTCTCCCCCCCCCCCGCTCCGCTTTTGCACAACACTCTCTTTCTGCTAGGTAGCGTTGCTTCAAAGTTTTGCTGCGGAGCGGAGGTTTTGCCACGGCTTATCGAACCCTTTCTCCCTCATTTTCCTTTCATTTTCCGCTCCTTTTCCAAAGGAGAAGTGTTGATATAAAAGATAAATTATGCTCTCAATTGTATAACGTTGTAATTTAGGATGTTACCTGAACGCAACACAGGTGGTTACAGCCAATGACATGCACGGAAAACGTATGTGTGTGTGTCTCGGACCCAGTGTCAAACAGCTCCATGGGAGAATAACCTACAGAGAAAACTGCTATATCGACACGTCTGAAAAACTACCTCATGAGAGCGCAAAAGCTTTTTGCAATATTTGGGAGGTTTTTCGAAATTTACGTGTTTGCATTACCCGATTTTTATTGCGATATTTAGATTTTGCGCATTTCTGAGGGTATTGGAAACACGGCTTACAGACAGGCCAAGGACAAGAACAAGAAAAGTGGCAGGGGCAGAGCAACGTGTCCTTTTTATAAAGAAATAGATGCAGTGCTGCGTGATCGGCCATCGTTTTGTCCAGGTGAAGGGGACGTTCACTGTGCATTTGAGCTTAACAATAACCTCTATTTCCCTGTGCATGTATGCAAACATGCATGCACACGTTCAGGGGGCGCGCGCGTTATGACGTTCGAGCTGGAGAGCAATCGGATTGCAATCTGTTCACCCAAAACGCATGTTAGTGCCAGGTGTAAATGGAATCAGGCTGAAGTGATAAAATACAATCGGATTGCAATCTGATGGCAGAAAACGCATGTTAATGCCAGGTGTAAATGGCCTCATAAGGTGAATATGCCAGACAGTATATGGAACATACTGTATTTTGTACTAGGGATGGGCATTTCTAGCAAAAACACTATTCGAAATTCGCTGGCCAAAGTCGACTTTTAATCGAAATTCGAAAATAAAAATTAAATGTAAAAAAAATTAAAAATGTAAAAAAAATCTTTTTTTTTTTTCTTTTTTTTTGTGAGTGAAATGTTGCATTGTCTCCCCTGATTCTAAGTATAGTCGAATCGCTTGGTTTGAGCAAGTAAAACAATTTTTATAAGCATTTTAAGCAAGGTTTATGGAAAAATGAATGGCGGATGAAATCCCATGAAGAGGGAGAGGTTGCTTATAAAAATTGTTTTACTTGCTCAAACCAAGCGATTCGACTATACTTAGAATCAGGGGAGACAATGCAACATTTCACTCACAATTTTTTTTTTTTTTTTTTTTTTTCAATAAACGAATTTCGAATTTCAATAATAAAAGTCGACCTTGATAATAACAACGATTATTCGAAAATTCGAAATTCGATGCCCATCCCTATTTTGTACATTGTGGAAAGGCGCATAGGGGAGTGCCGTCACAGACAGTGGTATTATATGTTTTAATAACATAGGTTGCTCACCCTGCTAGTTCTGCTCCCATCAATGTGATTGTGCAACGTGAGCGTTCACAGAGGGAAGAGCACCTGTTGCGTCGGGAGGGTGGCCGTCACGACTCACGAGGCGACGCAACAATTTGACACTCCAGCGCTGCTAAACATGTCAGAGTAGGTCAACTCCAAGGAGAATCATGACAGTTGTCAAAGAGAACGGGAGGGTAAAGAGACAAAGGCTAAATTAGCTATTTCAGGTGTCATATCCTATTCTTTAAATATGGACATTTTGCTAAAATGGCTGGACAGGACAAGTGGGAGAGAAATGTACCTGCCCCACACAGCCTTTACTTGGGTGGGCCGTCCAGGTATATTAACTCATTGAGTGCCAATGGCGACTTTAGTCGTCAATTCGGATAGTAACGTTGAGTGCCAATGACGACTAAAGTCGTCAATTGCGTTTTTTGACGGTGGGACGTGGATCAAAGCCAGATCCATCTCCTGTAAAATTTTGGGGCATGTTGAATGGGTATAACCTATTTTACCGACCCATTAGGTGGCGACAGTGCTCTCCAGATTAGAGAAAGTTGAGGAAAAAAAAGCAGAAAAAGCCCCGTGATCAAAGAGAAACCGATGCATGAGCCAGAGCGGCACAGATTGCTCTGGCTGCCTGGAGCCAACGTTAGCTGCGAACAGCAGTCAATCCGCTCCCACAAATGTCTCTGTCTCTGCTGCATAGCTTCGCCACACGATTAGCCGCCAGAAAATAAAACCAAAGCCAAACCATTGAGAATGGTTTGGCTTATACAGTGTCGCGCTGGGAGCCACAAGGCTGAGCGCTCCGAAAATAGACTGGGTGCAGCGCACTTTGAAACGCGCAGCAGAAAGCCTATAATCGGACGCAGCTTCATCCCAGCTCACAACGGAAACCCCAGAAACGCAGACGAACGCGAGCCCCATCCAGACTCCCCCGACGAGCGGCCGCCATCTGAACGTGGATCCGTGAGGCAGCAGAGCCTGCCATAGCAGGAGGCAGAGACTCGCCTGACACACGCAGCAGCCAGCACAGCGAGCAGAGCCACCAGAGACACTCCCACGGAGGAGGAGTTTGGAGTTGAGGGGGGTGTGGGTGCTGTTTATTGAAGGAAATTACTGTTCAGATGTTTCAGGTCAGAAAATATTAGTTTCAGAGTCAGTGATTTGCTTGAAATGCTTCGTTTCACAAAAGGCTCAATATCTCAGCTCCTAGATGGAAACGCCTTTTTTTGCTGTTTTTGACCTATCTTCTCCGGCTGATAACTAAAGAACGGAAAATTATATCAATAAACTTTTTTTTGCTGCTGATACAATAGAGTCTCATCGTTCTTTGTGCGTGTTCGGTGTTTACATAGTAATATCACACAATATTCTGTGGGCCTCGAGAAATCACTGAAAACGCTCTGAAACTCTGGCACTGAGAGCGTCCGTTCTCCAAAAGTGGCTGGCACTCAATGAGTTAACAGTCACCCAAGTATATTTGCCGACCCATTTTAGGATTTGTTTATTCTGCTTTGTGAAACATGACGCCAAAATGTATCAGAAGAACCGAGTGAGTGAATTGTGAAAAAAGCCTGTATGATAAGTTAATTTACATTTTATATGACCGACGATAAGGCAAATAAAGCTCTTGTACTGTTTCCTACTGTCGGAGAAAAACCTCCTTCGCAAACACAATGAAAATAAGTCAAGAGTAAATAATAATAATAAATTATTATTAAATGATTGTAAAATTAGTCATTTTTGTGACTTTTGTGCCTGGGCAAAGTGAAAGGTACATTCTGCTTGCCTTAGGACAAGTGCCTCAGCAGGTTTAATGTCAGGCCCTGGGTGAATCACAAAAAAGTCCAATTCCTTAACGCCGTGGTGGTATCACAAGTATGGCAAGGGTGTAACTGAACTAACACTGATATTTCATATCCATACTATTGTGTGGAAGTGCTGAGGTTGCGGCTGTCATAATGTGGACGTGGGCCCAGGGCCAGCCCTTCGCCCCGCAGTCTGAGTCATGGAGAGAGAATGTCAGGTGTCGTTGGCGTTTCCTCCGAGCGCCACCTCCTTATCCAACCTGTTTGGCAGGAAACACAGGGGACGGCCTGGCCTCCTCTCCTCTCTCGCCTGACAACACAGCACACAACACCACCGGGGGAGAAGACGCACGCAGCGGAACAAGCAGCCAGGTGCTACTGAAGAGGAGGGCTAAGCCCAAAGCAAGAAGCCACAGGTTGTTTCTACCAGGGGAAGATGGGCTGGTGGTGACCAATCAGGGCAGAGAGATAGAAGAAGATGGGCTGGTGGTGGTGACCAATCAGGGCAGAGAGATAGAAGAAGATGGGCTGGTGGTGACCAATCAGGGCAGAGAGATAGAAGAAGATGGGCTGGCGACCAATCAGGGCAGAGAGATAGAAGAAGGTGGGCTGGTGGTGACCAATCAGGGCAGAGAGATAGAAGAAGATGGGCTGGTGGTGGTGACCAATCAGGGCAGAGAGATAGAAGAAGATGGGCTGGTGGTGACCAATCAGGGCCAAGAGATAGAAGAAGATGGGCTGGTGGTGACCAATCAGGGCAGAGAGATAGAAGAAGATGGGCTGGTGGTGACCAATCAGGGCAGAGAGATAGAAGAGGATGGGCTGGTGACCAATCAGGGCAGAGGAAGAAATAGGCTCCCGTAAGTGACATGATGTCAAAAGGAATAATTGGGTGTGATTCTGGGTGACATCTGGGTGACATCGGCTTGCCAAACGGAAACATATGGCTTCATCGAAACACAACACACTGTATTGTGACCGTCCCGTGCCTTTCCAGGAAATGGTGTTATTATGTGTTACTATTATTAACCCAATCAAGGTGTCCTTTTTAGAGCATCATTTCCCACGACATTGCTCGCAACTCACCAGCACAACGCCATCAGAAAGTTTTAAATCTGTGCGCAGTCGCACTGCCATACAGGGGGAAAGAGTTGGTGTGACTGACAGCACATCGTATAGCTATGCTGTGTCTATAAGGTCTATCCAAACTATTTTCACAGAAAAAGCATGTTCAACCACGTTTTGTGCTGTTAAAAAAAGAGCAGTTGGCAATGACAGGCACTTTGCTTTCTTAACGACTAGGGGAAGCTGCCATCATCAACAAACACCACTTGGGAACAGCTCAACTCCCACCACAACACACAGCCAATGTGCTCCCATATACTGAGTCTAACCAACAGCTACAACTGCTACTGTATGCACTTTTTCTACTGGGACTTTCTCTATTTTACATGATCGTTTATGGTGTTGTCACCTATCAGCTGCTAAAGTAGCGTTTTTGTTGTGATCAGTCAGCTCCTAATGTGAGTGCCCCACATCAGCTTCACTGACTGCACAGACTGCACATCAGCTTCACTGACTGCACTGACTGCACATCAGCTTCACTGACTGCACAGACTGCACATCAGCTTCACTGACTGGTAAAGGTAAAGGTAAAGTCCCACTGATTGTCACACAATGTGTGAAATTGGTTCTCCGCATTTGACCCATCCCCTGGGGGAGCAGTGAGCAGCAGCAGCGCCGCGCTCGGGAATCATATGGTGATTTAACCCCCCAATTCCAACCGTTTGATGCTGAGTGCCAAGCAGGGAGGCAAATGGGTCCCATTTTTATAGTCTTTGGTATGACTCGGCCGGGGATCGAACTCACAACCTCCCAGTCTCAGGGCGGACACTCAGACCACAAGGCCACTGACTGCACATCAGCTGCACTGACTGCACTGACTGCACATCAGCTGCACTCACTGCACTGACTGCACATCAGCTGCACTGACTGCACTGCAAGCTGACTGTTTCTCAACCTTAGAAAGCGCTCTGCCTAAGAAGAAGCCAGCTGGCCAGTGGCCACTCTCCATTCACTTTCGCACTTTCGCAGTGGCAATTTGGAAAAAGTGTCATAGTGTGAAAACGTAAGAGGTTTGTTTTTGTTTGTTTTTTGCAAGTGGCACCGGCAACCACGGTAGTTGGCTTTGCAAGGGGGGGAAACATGAAGATAATAACTAAGGGCCTGTGTCCACCTAGCGTCTTTTTCCGACGTTAAACGCTGGAAGTACGCTGGGAAGCGCTGATCTCAGCGCAAAATATACAAGGAAGCACTAACGTTAGTTCAGTGCGGTAGTTGCTTGATAGCTGACAGCTAAGTAACATTAGCAAACGACAGCTAAGTAACATTAGCAAACAACACACATACAGTGATTTAGCTCAACACTCACCAGAAATAGTAAGTGTCTAGCCAATCTGCTCCCACAATTGAGCCTTTCTGTCTCTGTTGCGATAGTTTCTCCATATGATTAGTTGGCAGAAAAGGCGCACCCGACACCAGCGTCTTTCTGAAAAGTTAAAATATTTTCAGCTGGGAGTCGGGCGCACAAAAACGACGGAGCGCTCTGTAAATAGACGCTGGGCGCAGCGCAGCGCAGAGTAGGTCCTACTACTTCATACTTGACAGTACACAGAAACAGAGCAGACTCGAACAATCCACCTGCCCTGCACCCACACGCACGCACGCACACACACACACACACACGCACACACACACACACACACACACACACGTGTGTGCGCACACATGCACGCACGGCACACACACACACACACACACACACACACAGAGGCACATTCAAGTACTGCTCCAGTGACAGGTTGAGGGGACTTGTTGTGAAGGCTGCATAAAAAATGTCACTATTCTCGACTAGCCTCATGTGCTCCACATGACAGCAGCATCGTGCACATTTCAACACAGTGCAGTTTGCAGTGGGAGGCTGTGTCAGCGAGCCAGTGCACGCACACACACGCACACACACACACACACACACACACACACACACACACACACACACACACACACACACACACAGACTTACGCTGCTCGCCACGCGGACGCAGTATCTGTCTCTTGTGGATCTCTTTCTGCTGAAGGTGCAGGCCGGCTGGGATATTAGCTATATTGCCTTGTCAACAACAGGCCCAGACTGTGTGGACCGCAGCTTTATAGCATCTGTGAATGCACAGCGACCGCTCGCTGGCTGTACACCTTTAAATGTGATGCGTTGCCGTGTGAGCGTGATAGACGTCTTTTCTTAAAGATCTTTAGACGTTTGAACTATTTAATCAAACTACGGTAAACGACATTTCAGATTGACTTCAGTTGTCTCGCCATAGAAATCACCGGCATGCTTAGTTGTTATGACTGATGATGGGCAGCGAGGTGACCCGTCACTCCGACCTGCCTTTCAGTTCACCTTGAAACCAAAGTCCACCCCGCTGTCACCAAACATGTCTCTGTCTGCAGGAACAACAATGAGAAAGATTGCAGTGTATGGCATTGACAAACATCACGTCTACTTTCTTGACAGAGTTCACACGGCTCAATCCAAATTAACTGCTCAATCAAATGACAGCATTCAGTAATAATGCTAATGAGTTATGACAGTTGCATTGTTTTTGTGCAGCCACCAGAAAGCAAGAAGCATTCAACTCACCAGAAGAAGGTGTTGGTCCCATCGTCAAAGACCTCACATTCCGTGTTCCTCCGAGACAGGCTCTCCCTGGAGGTCTGCTGCTTCGTCGCCTTGGCTTTGGTCGGTGTGCCCTGGTCCTGCGGGGACACTGTCGCCTCGAGAGAACCGTTATCAACGTGCTGCTGCTGCTGCTGCTCGGGGGAGGCGACACCGGCACACTTGCCGCCGGTGACCATGGCCATGCCGCTTCTCTTCGACATGGCTTTTGAGCGACTGCCTCGGTTGTTGTAACACAATACCCTGCTGTGTGGAGTTGGTTATCCCTGGGCTCTGCTCCCGACGTGCGCTGTCATCCGTGTCAGCCCAGCCCGAGTGACTAGTGTCAGCATCCTGGGGTGATCGGAGGAGGAAGCAGAGGTTATGATGAGGGGAGGGGAGTCGATATATACTGCCTCGAAATGCACGTCCTGCAGTTGTGTTAAGTCCCCAGCAGCACCGCCCAGGCAGCACTGTACAGACACACACAGACATGATAGAGCAGCGGCTCTGACACCGCCTACTTACTTCAACGCATTTCTGCACAAACAAGCTGCGCGACACTGTCATCATGTGTCAACAACACAGCGACGACTTTGGCTAAAACCCCGCGACGTGTCGTGCGACTGACGAGCATTTCAACCGAAGGCTTTCATTAAATCAGTGCGTTTGCACTGTAAAGCCACCTTGATGTCAGGTTAGACAGCTTAGCTAACCGCGTTAGCTTAACGTTTACAGCTATTTTTGCCAGTTGACCTTGTTGACGAGGCTAAGTTAACTAACAACCCTGTTAGGTAAAGTGATAAAAACAGCACAATCGGTATTGTAGCACTTTGTCAAAAATGACCGTACGTTGTAGCTAATGATCACGTAAGTTAGCTAACATTACTTACCAGGCAGTGGAATTTATGGGATTATTTACTGCAGTCTGGGTGGCTTGCACGTCATTTGGCGGCTGCTAAACGTTACATCAGTGACAACGGTAACGTGAGTTATTACCGTTATAATTCAAAATAAAACCAATTTAGCGGTCAACTGTCACACGCCGCTTGCAGTCTGCCTTTGGTGTACTGCTGTGTAGAAGAACAGATTGATCCACCGCTCCAGCTCCACTGAGACCCAGACCCATCACATGGCTGGGCATGGCGTCTTTGGCTGCGTCAAGCAAGCGACGATCACCAGCAGTAATAATGACACGTCCGGTTTGGTCTTTCAAAATACATGTCAAAACAACACCCATTCATGGGAAGGCGTTTTCCCGCTTTTGTTTTGACACCACAATATTGAACTCGGAAGTCTTGTCTCTGCTAGTTCTGCTACACTTGTCAGGTAGAGATTTCTGAGGAGTTTGGGTTTAGCAGGGTCGATCAAACAATTATTCGTTTAGGGATAGTTGAACTTTGAAATCCTCAAAGCAAAACCTCGTGTGCACATAACTTTAGGACAAAACGCCGTTTAACTGCCTAATTTATGACAAATGTCACCAAAAACGAGTCTACAAGTTGAGGATTATTTTCATGTCGTCACTTCCGTTTGTTGTAGTCATAAAAAATATTTAAAAAAATGGGGGGACATCAATTTCTACAGTAGCCGTTATGATAAGAAACAAACCAAGGAATTATTTATCAGTAGTAGTAGTAGTAATAATAATAATAATAATAATAATAATAGGCTAATAATAATAATAATCTACACTATAATTGCAGCAGTGTCTGTCTCTCTCTCTCTGTCCCTCTGTCTGTCAGCGTCGGGGGCAGTATAGTAGGCATTCCCCCCATGTTAAAATGCCCGACTTTGTAACATGATTAAACATCTTTCCAGTGAGGGGCAAAACACGGTTTTGATCTATAGGCTATAGCCTATTTCACCTTTTCATAACAACTGTAGGGGGGTCATTTTTTATATAACTCGCCCGTTTGGAGTAAAATAGATGATAGAAAAGGGGGTGATTGACAGATCGCCTGTCCAGTGTCCGTGAGGTGCGGAAGGACTCAACCCATTCCCTCCCACTCTGCTGACAAAAAATCAAGATGGTGACAGCCAACGTTTGAACTCCACCAGGGAGAAAAAACTTTAATGGGATAGCTTCGTCCATCTTATTATATATGTCTATGTGTGAAACAACACGTTCACTATTAATACATTTGTGTTCAATTCTGCCCCACCCGCCTGAACATAAAACGAGCGCTCCTACTGCCTGAGTGACATCACAGTGATTGCCCAACTGTGATGTCACTCAGGCAGTTGTGATGTCATCAGTGATGTCACTCGAGCAACTGTGATGTAGTATGAGCCGATGGCGCACAGTTGCACGATGGCCTCTAGGTGGGTGGGCGGTGTCTGTCTGTGTCACGATTTTGGGAGCCTGCGGACCAGGCGATTTCACACAGCAAAACAGCTTTTACCTCTGTTTTGTGCGAGGTCACACAGCAAAACAGCTTTTACCTCTGTTTTGTGCGAGGTCACACAGCAAAACAGCTTTTACCTCTGTTTTGTGCGAGGTCACACAGCAAAACAGCTTTTACCTCTGTTTTGTGCGAGGTCACACAGCAAAACAGCTTTTACCTCTGTTTTGTGCGAGGTCACACAGCAAAACAGCTTTTACCTCTGTTTTGTGCGAGGTCAGACCAGCACCAGTGAGTTGGCGGATTCACAGCAAGCCCAGGCCAATAATTAATTTAGGACACTTGCAAATATTTGCCTTGAGATACTCTGTGACTATAGCTGACCTTCCAAAAATGAACCTACAAACATTGACAAAGAGTTAATGTGCCGTGTGTGTGTGTGTGTGTGTGTGTGTGTGTGTGTGTGTGTGTGTGTGTGTGTGTGTGTGTGTGTGTGTGTGTGTGTGTGTGTGTGTGTGTGTCTGTCTGTCTGTCTGTCTGTCTGTCTGTCTGCCTGTCTGCCTGTCTGTGTCTCTGTGGTTGTGAAAGGATTGTTATTGTGAGCAAAACTACCACCGCCAAAGGCAACATTCTCTGCTCGCTGACGCATTTAGAGCCGAGAAGCAAAATGGCCGTAATAAACTGTGAGGACAGAAGTTTTATTATTATAAGGGTAAATGAATGGCACAGCAGCTACAGCCCAAGGCTTGACTTCTTTGTCTGGACTCTGTTTACAATGTTTGACTGCATATAAAAACCCAAAGAACTCTGGGATGGGATGAAGCTGATCGCTGCTGTTTTGAACACCATTCTCATGTTAAGTTCATGTCCACAAAATATTCTCTACAACTGTAATCACTCTCATTAATTGTCCACCTCTCCGATCCAGAACAGAACTTTATCATCTGTAAATCCCAAATGGCAATCTTGAAAAGAACAAGGCAACAAGAGTTGGAAAGGAGAGAGTTTTAAAGGAACAGCTCACCCTAAAATCCAAAATACATATTTTCCCTCTCACCATGCAGTGCTATTTATCCATCTATATTGTCTTGTGTTATTTGCCTGGGTTTTGGAGATATCGGCCGCAGAGTTTCTGCCTTCTCTCCAGTACAATGGAACTGGAGGGCACTCGGCTTGTGGTGCTCAAAGTGCCAGAGAAATACATTTGTTAAACCCAACAGGAATGTTTATTTGCAGAAATCATGACCCGGTTACTCAAGATAATCCACAGACCTTGTTATGAGCAGTTTCATGGAGGAACTATTTTCTTTTGACCGAACTACACCCGCTAGCTGCTAGCTAGTTCCTACATGAGACTGCAAAAGAAAATAGTTCCTACATGAAACCGCTTACAACAAAGTATGTGGATTATCTTGAGTAACCAGGTCATGATTTGTGGAAAGAGACAATGCTGTTGAGTTTTTCAAATGTTTTTTTTTTGTGCTTCGAGCACTACAAGCCGAGTGCCATCCAGTTCCATTGTATTGAATAGAAGGCAGCCTTATCTACAGCCGATATCTCCAAAACTCAGCCAACTAACACAAAATGATATAAATGGATAAATAGCACTGCAGGTGAGAGGAAAAATATGGATTTTGGATTTTAGGGTGAGCTGTCCCTTTAAAGAAGTAAAATACAGCTAAAATGATGGATTAAGTAGAGAGAGCACCAAAAATAGTGAATGGGACAGCAATACATCTTCAAGAGTGAACATTAACAGCGCGAGTTAAGAGCAAGATGCATCATTTCAACTACTTTAGGATCTTTACCTCTGCAAATGCATATTCATAAAGACACCGAGCAGCTATTTGTGACAAAAATGACAAAGCGTCTATTCACCGGCTAGTTCATTTTGGAACAGTTAATAATACTCCTAACCATGAACCCAGAAATGTCCAAAACCTCATTCACTCTGAAAAATAACTTACAGCAGGGGAGCACAACCTTCCCAAAGACATGGTATAGAGGCTATCATTGTGATATCTTGATCTGCGGCCCAGTAGATGGCGCCACAGCCCAGTGGTTGAGAAACACTGATTTACAGCGCATCCATTTGTTTGGAACAGCAGACATTTCTGTTACTTGTCATCACAGACAGAGGGAGTGGCGATCATTTTCTAATCAGCAAAATCAAAGCAGAGAGGGAGAAATACATCTCAGCTGTGATAGGCTACTGCTGTTTGCTTGTTGACGGATCCTCTTTCAAAAGTCTTTGATCTTTATCTTTTATATATGATCTAGCCTCCCCAAATGAGACTGGCCCATCAGGAAATAGTGGATAAGTGACCCAGGAAGCCAGGAAACTGTGTGACTGGGTGTGTCAAAAGACTGCCAGCTTCCCAGGTGAGACGGAATGGCTTTATACAGTAGGTGGGATCTATAAATGGCCATCCATTCTCCTTGCCAGAAGTCCTGTGGTGCTGCTGC
>NC_139652.1:7197078-7207078 GCF_964638095.1 Poromitra crassiceps
GGATGTCAGCGTGCCTTTCCTCATCCTGCAGGGAAACGGGGTCAAGTACATCATCCTGCACAAGGAGGACCTGTAGTAAACCAGTCATCGAAGTGAAAAGGCATGATGCAGTACAACATCGGTAATATCACCAGTGACGTCATCAGTGACATCACATGTATGCTGTCTTTTTCCCTCAGCATTCTGACTTTAATCTGAAAATTCTGACTTGCAGAATTCTGCAAGTCAGCAAGAGAATTCTGACTTGCAGAATTCTGACATTAAACTCAGAATTTTAGCTTTTTTCTCAGAATGATGACATCAAAATCAGAATGCTGACTTTTTTCTTCCGAATTCTGACTTTAATCCGAGAATTCTGACTTTAATCTCAGAATTCGAACATTAATCTCAGAATTCTTACTTTAATCTCAGAATTCTTACTTTAATCTCAGAATTCTTACCCCCCCCCCTCAAAATTCTGATGTTAAACTCAGAATTCTGACTTTAATCTGAGAAGTCTTCTGACATTTCTCCTCTGATTTTTTGTCAGAATTCTGACATTAAACATAAAATTGTAACTTCATTTTCAGAATTCTGACTTTATTTTCAGAATCCTGACTTAAACTCAGAGCCAAAAGAAATGTTTCACATGAGGCCCTAATCCTCTTCGGTAGTTTTAAATTGTATGTGGTGTCAAAAATAATAATAATAATAATCAGGCGACCCGATTTGAATTCCAGGTGACCCCACTTGGGTTGGGAACCACTGGTCTGAGGTTTAAGGTCCGGCTAGCTACAGTTAGGCCTGCTGTGTCTGTCCAACATGCTATTTTCTGTCTTGTTGTCTTGCTGTGGTGCTGAGGGGTCAAGGTGTTCACTTAACCTACTTGAACTGTAAACAGCTACCCATGTTTACTTGTATTGTTTTTTATGTTTTTATGTGTGATATTATGTGGTTTTATGCTTGCTGCAACACAAATTGCCCTTTTGGGACAACTAATAAACTTGAACCTTGAACCTTGAACCTTGTGCTTTTATGTTGCATACTATTACACCATTAATTTCTGATTGAAGCATTCTTTATAAAGTCTGTTGAAACATGCTTGTGATGAAGGAATATACCTATAAATAAATTAACTTGACTTGATTTGAACTTGAACAATTGGTGTCTCTTGTCGTCGTCGTCATCATCATCATCATCATCAATCAATACAGTCAATCGTTGTTTACACAAGGCAGTTTCCCTGTGCTGACATATAAAGAACCCTCACTAAAGAAAGCCATTGAAGCGTGTGTGTGTGCGCCGGCTGCCGTGTACGTGCGTTGTTGATGGTTGCATCATGTGACAAATAAAGATGGGATATGGGCCGTTCCTTTAAAACTGGGAAATGGGAATGTGACGGGTCAAAGGTCATGAGCTCCGTACAAAGAATAGATGGTGTTTCACAGTCTTTTAATTAAAGTGTGTGAATAAAACATGATTTAACAAATATATTAAGATTGTGAAAACAAGACATAAAATCATTGAATGGGAAAATCAAGTTTAAAAGTAAAAACAATTACACCATACAATGATTTAGAGAGAGGAGTTTTGCTGTAAACTGCTAGGCCTATACGTTAAGACTTCTGACATGACCAAATCAGTCCATTTTTACAATGACTTAATTGGTTTGTTTGTTTGATTCATTGTATTAGTTTGATTAGATTTTTCTCTACATCTATCTGAGCTGCTTTTATTAGATTATCTATTTAGCTCTATTCTATTAGGCAGTTGCTTATGATGATTTTAGATGCTTATGAAAGCTGAAGTCCTTCAGTTGCAACTCACCACTCTCATACCAACACTTTCTTGATATTAGATCATTTTCAAGTTGGGAATGTGATATCTGACCATTTACAAACACTTCATTTTATGAGCTATTTTAGATTTTTCAGCATTCATTGCTGTTAAAACGATTTAGCTACAGAGGCCATGTTGTCTAGTACCTTTCATCACTAGAGGGTGCTAACACACAGCACAGGGAAAATCTGAAGGTTTGTCGCCTGTCTTGATGACGAGCATAGATCAACAGGTAGGCCTTTACTAGGAAATTCATCTTTTGATTTTCTCGTTTGATTTTCTTTTGATTAGCGCCTGTGTGATGAGCAGGAACATCAGTTGCCTGTGATACTCGCCATAAATCAATCCCAATTAGGTTGAATTATTTTTGCTTGATCTTTGATCAAGCAAATATGTGAATTGACTCAATTTTAAATTCCTCTATTGATCTTTGATGAAGCAAAAACATGCATTTATTTGAAAGACATCTAAAAGGGGAGTAGACAGGACCAATATAGTTCCCTCTAAGGTGATAGATGATAATGATTTATGACATTAATCAAATAATATCGTGTCAGTCAGAAATTCACTCTATATGAGTTTAGAGGATTTGGTGGCAAATAACACCAGTATGAACTTTGCCATTGTTTATCATTCAGGTTGCAGTGTTAATATTGGTTATCATATTGGCCAACATTTTCACATTGAGAGGAAACAATGCGCTGAATCTATGATTTATGAGCTTTTCCAAATGTTTTGGAAATAAAGGATGCATTACTTTTTTTCAAATTCACAGTCTTTACATGTGTTTTACAAAATGTGATTATCATAGAACTGTGTTTTTATACAGATCCCGTCAAGATAGGTAAATATTGGTTATCGGCCATAACAGCAATGTTAATATTGGTTATCATATCAACCAAATTTGTCATATCTGTGCATCCCTGCTATAAAGAAAATAAAGAATAGGCTATATAAGAAAAATCAATAAAATCAACGTTGGGTCATCTGAGTTTAGGTGGGCTTACTCCCTATAGGGACGATAGGGACATGTGTGTTTTATTGTGCGTGTGTTTGTGGTCTATTATGTTTTTACAGTCAATCAAACTGCAGTTCCTCCCTTGATGCGCTGAGGGGAGCTGCTTCACCTTTCATTCCCTGGAAAAGGCGTTGTCTGCTGTTTCTCCAGACTGATCTCAGGTCAGAAGACCGAGCGCTCAATCAATACGTTTGCAGTCAAATATCTGCTGTCTGCACCGTCTCAGTTGGATTCTGGCCTGTTTATATATTTGGACCATTTGTGCATAACTTTGCTTTGCATCACTTATGCCTAATTTAATACATTTTAATGATAATTCCGCATGCAAAAGCCTGGATGAAGTCTTTCATCAATGTAATTTTAGGCTATTTCCTGGTCAGAATTGAAAAGTAGTGGTTTACACACAGACCGTATAATAAATAGATTAAACATAACTGGATTACAGTAATATCTTTATAAGAAAATTGGGAAAAAGAGTGACCTATTTGTAATCATTTACACAGCTGCCACTGCCATCAAAAACAGTATTTGATGATCATACTCATAGACTTTAATTTGTTTTTAAGCTGTTTTCAAGCTTGTGAACTATAGGGCCATAACACAATTGTTGAAATTAAATTCTAAATAGACTGTTGTCTATTTAACTTCACGCTTTACAAACAAAACCATCCAAAGGTCTAAATAGGCTACGTCTAGGTTTTCTGGGTGTCTGTGATTATATTGATTAAATTGAAGGGGTCGAATGAAAAGACTGAAATAGCTCATTAATCTGTGTCCGATTATAATAGACACTTTGGCGTTGCTATTCAGTTCTACAATTTTGCAATGCACCCCCTTCCCAACACACCACCGAGCAGCTTCTCGTCTGCTTCCCTCAGCACTCTGCAGGGATGCTGCTGCGCAGGGGGACTAGCCTGCTTTTACGCACAACCAATCAAAACAGTCAGGGCTGGAGGGTTTCCAAATGTAATTACCATCAAGTTAAAATATGTGGTTCAACAACCATATGCAACTATATCGTTCATTATACTGTATGACTACAGACGCTGCGCATAAAAACCTAGGCCCCTTAAAGGAGCCAAACTCAGCTGGACGCATATTGTTATTGTTGTGGCAACTTCCCAGCATCATCTTCCATTCCTTCCACAGCTATCTGTTGACATGACGAGGATCTGAGCTAGCACTGCGCACCGATTAATCGTAGATATATAATCTAATAAAAGGGTTAGGGTTCATGCATGCCCAAATCAGCCAAAGATGCCGAAATATGCGCGTATTTTAACAAACAAAACGCACTGGTAAACCTGGCTGAGAAGTGTAGTGACTGCTTGTAATGTAAGAAGCATTTCAAACAGCAAATAGGCTACAGCAACAATTACTGTTTCATTGGGGATCATCTCCTCCGCAGAACGAAGCGCACTGCGCTCTGCTCGGCGCACGGCCAACTTGGCACCAGTGGGCCGATGGGAAATCGGGGTGGAGGTGGGCTTTCCTGGAGAGGGCTGGATCTAAAGCAGCCAATGAGAGAGCCGAGCGAGGTGGCTGCTACAAGCGAATACTTGGCTGGTAGGTTATATAGGCTACTGCGAGAATCACAGCGAAGGTACATTTAAACAGGATTGTGTGGCGTGAGGACACAGACAAACAAGGACACGCAACAACAACAATCCGCTACTCTCACATCAGGGATCAAACGACCACATCGGGCATCACGTGTTTTGCTTCCCAACTCGTATCTAGCTGGCTTTTCGGAGAGGTTTGGAGATGTCCAACGTCCAGTTATCGAGCGTCGCGCTGGAGCGGCTGGCGGCCAGGAGGACCTTCCCTCTCCACAGGCGCACGGGCGTCTGCCGCAACCTCTTCGGACCGGTGGATCACGACGAGCTGAACCGGGAGATGAAAGTCAAGCTGCGGGAGATTTCCGAGAGGGACCAGCAGAGGTGGAACTTTAACTTTGACGCCAACACCCCGCTGGATGGGGATTACGAGTGGGAGCAGAGCACCGTGGATACGACCCCAGTATTCTACCAGGACTCCGTACAGGTCGGGCGGACCCGAGTGGTAGTTACGCCCGTCAAGGCGAAGCCCTCCTCGGACTCTGACCTCCCAGCAGAAACCCCTCTTGTGGATGTAATGGAGCGCTTGGCCGCCCCAGAGAGCAGCAGCGCTCCATGCCCGGTCGAAGTCAACCAGGAGAACCGCACAGACAACCGCACAGACAAGCTTAACTCAGGGAAAACGACTGGCAGACACGTCCCGTGTGTGAGACGCAAGAGGACGGCCACTACTGACATCAACACGACACACATCACAGGTAAATATCACACACTGCTCGAGAGAAAACATTTAGCCTATGTTTTTACGCACGGGGAATAAACTGGAATACGTTTGGTTGCGATTTATTGTAGCCACTTATTTTTGCTCGTTCGCGCAGGCTGCGCGTAATTTTAATCCATTTTACGCAATGTAGCTGATATCTAACTGTGATTTCCCCCCTACAGACTTCTTCGTGAAACGAAAGAGGACTGCTGACACAAAAACTGATCTGAGCGCTTGCCATCACTCCAAGTCTCCAATCCCCGTGGAACAAACTCCACGAAAGAGAATTCGCTGAAGGTATGCATGTTTGTTTTTCACCTTTCACCCCGTTTAAATCAATGTATCGGTCTAATTTGGCTAGGTTTAAGCGTTACAATTAAAACATGTTGTGGGTTGTGATTGTGCCTTATAATAATCTATATATGCCGTGTTATTGGCTGTATTATTGGTGCATAATATGTTTGCTGGCTGGCCGGAGTGAATGGGGGCTGGGAGGGTTTGTAGTGGGCTTGGCCAGCCGTGGAGAAATGGCAGCAGTAGTAGTGATAGTAGTAGTAGTAGCAGCAGTAATACTAGAGGCTGCATGGGGGAGGGGAACTGCGTCATGGTGTGGCGGGAAAAGGCTTGCGTAAAGGGTGACGCCTTCTGCTGAGATTGCCGTCTCTGGTTTCCTTGAGCTGACTCACGTCTTTCTGGGAAAACCGTGGCTGTATCCGCTTCTGTCTTCTATCTTTGGGGGAAAAAAAGATCTAATCGTATCCTTTTTCGTTCCTCAGGTGTTTTGCACTATTGCCACGCATTTTTTGAGGATCTTGAGGAGGAGTACCACAACCTTGCCTACCCCTCCTTCGCCGGAGAAGAGGGGAGAAAAACGGTGGGAGAAACCCGACCGCTGCCCGGCTCGGTGCGGACCGGCGGAGCGCAGCCTGAACCCCGGACTTTACTCAGGACTGAACGGTCAGGGGAGACAGAGAGGACACCGCCGAATGACTTCTGTTCTATCCAGTACAATGTAGCATTCATGGTTGCTTTTGCATACAGCCACTCGACAGTGTTAAATGTTTTAACATCTGTGCAATCCTAAATTACTTTAAAAAAATGTCTACACTGGCCAAAAGTGTACAGCTTTATATAGACAATAGCCTATAAATGTCTATTTCTGTTTAAATGTCTGGTTTCTGTAAATTTATATTTTTAAGACTATTCTAACTTATAATTTATTTAATGTTTCTTTGTTACATGCCTTGTTGATTTAGCCAAAGGGCATCTTTTTTATTTTTTATTTTATTTACATTTTTTTGTATTGTGATGTTTTGCAATCATGTAGCTTTCCATATAGTGACACTTGAAAAATAGGTTTCTTTGTGTTTCTGAGCCGTTTTCCATGATACAATTGCCCTCATTACGTCTCGCAAGGGCTGCAAATAAAGTATTTTTCATTTAAAATATACCCATCTTTGTTGATGTGTTTTTGTCCAACAGCTCATTCTTTGTATAGTCTTAGAACCAAATTTAGGTTAATTTAATATAGTAGCCTAAATATTGAGTTTGGAGTATCAAAATCTATTCCTGAAACTGCAAGCCTACACCGTTTTTGCCTGATATTGAAGGCTAAACACGATTTGATCTAGATCTGCCTAATCTCTAATTCCCAAAATAAAGAATTGGATTACAGTGAAAGGTGCCTGCCTATATGCAGCTCTATTGGCCGCGGTAGCCTATATCTGTTGTACTAGGGGATTATAATTGCCAATGCGCACACGTCTAAATCTGTCAGAAAATGGTTATATTGTTGCATGGAAAGCACAATACCCCCAATGTTATCGCGGACATTTATTACACTTGCATACACAGGTACATTTGAGTTCACTTTGGTCCCGCTGTATATTAGCTTGTCCCGTCTCTATAGGCTCAGAGCTTGCGGGGGGAAAACGCATTCAGACGTGCAGCCTTGGGCAGCATGGCAGCTGCGGGATATAGGCTGGGATTTAAAGGGCCTTTCGCCCCTCTAAAGAAGCAGCAGCTGCCTTTGGATCCCCGCTTTGTCCGGCGGAGACACCCCCACATCCACCCGCACTCAACAAGCCCTCTGAAGGCCCACTCACACACACTGTTTACCCCGCCGCGGATACACCGGGCGTGGAGGCCACCTGCCAGAGTTGGAAAAAGAAAACTACTAGTCTTTGTAATTGTCCTCGTCTATTGAAACAAACCATTCAACAGGTCATACTTGCAAGTTTACCCTTAATTGAAAGAAGGCGAATGCACTGTCTGAATGCTCATGCGCACTGGGCCTGCACATGCTATATGCAGACACAACAAAAGGCCAATATTTCATCATTTCAATTTTCTCAATATTTTTTTTATAACAGCCATGACTATCTGACATTCATGTTTTGATAAATTTGGAGACTTTTGAGAGTGACTTTGTCAGCTCTGCAGCCATAAGCTCTGACGGCCTTGTTCTGATTCCCAACACAAAGCGCTCCCCGGCTCTATTCTTTCCTTTTTGTTGCCATATGGCAAATCCATGTAGACATAGCCAAGACCCATTCAGTCGGCCACAGAATGTCCTGCATCAGAGAACAAAAGACACTTTGTTTGGCTGTTCTATTGATACGAACAGGGCGAAAAAAATATTATAATTAATCTATGGCTATATCCAGCTAATTAACGCCCATATGCCCACGGGGAGCTGCGGGGGCCATTCAATGTAGTTTTAAAATCTCAATAGTTTACATGTTAAAGACAACAGCTGTTCATGTGTCACTTTAATGAAGTCCCCTCTTTGGAGACTGGACACATTCAGGGCTCAAGCCCCCCCCCCCCCCCCCCCCCTCCAAGAGTTAAGGGTCATCTTTCTTTATTTACCTTCAAACCTGTGTAACTATAGCCTATTAAATTTGTCCCAATAAATAGATCTGAAAATATCATTTGTTTGGTCAAAAAAGGCACTGGTTTTGAGCCTTTGTGGAAAAAGGTCATAGGTTAAGGCCGGGAATAAAGCCTTCAACGGAGTGTCTCTGTTAGCCTATAAACGTAACAAAGTGAGAAATCACACTTTAAACATGCAAAATACTTGCATCACACAATTTACATAAGGGTTTAATTTGTGGACAGAATGAGATGAGCATTTAGTGAAACATGAATCATTTCTAAACCAATAAGGCCTGAATATTCAGCGAGTTTAAAAGTAGTATGCCCCTGCTAATTCTTTGATTTTTGTTTGAAGCCTTTAAATGGAGATCACTGCTGACATTAAGGTCCAATTATTTACCATAATAGAAAATAACCAGCAAAGCTGAGAATAAATCTGCGTCATCTTTTATAGCCTCAAACCGAGTGACCTCGGTTCCACATGATTAGTCCACATGATTAGTTTCAGTCAATAATCAAATATTTTATTTTAATAAAATAAAGCAAGATGAGCTTTAACGTCTTCCGAGCTCACACATAACATCATGTTTGACGATGTAAAGGCCTAGAAACAGCTGCAGCTAGTTTCATCAGACTCCAAGTGAGGCCTATTAAAAAAGTAGTTCAAAGCCTATACAACCTTTACCTTGATCAACATGAGGAAAACATGGATTATCGTAAACAAAACCAATTTCAGAAAAACAGCGTTCTTTTCTATAAAAGACCCCATTTTCATATCATTCACAACTATTTTATGTCACATGATTTACCTCATAAAGATTTATACCAGTCTAAAAAAAACTATTGTAAACAAACATGGTTTTCTCTTTATTTCCCTAGTTGGATTGAAGCATTGGCAGGGCAAATTGTACTTATGCTGCATCATAATCTATTGAAATACAATAACTCATTGCTTCATTTCTGTAGGCTAATCATAAAAATGCATGTACGGTATGTATTTATGTATGTATGTATGTATGTATGTATGTATGTATGTATGTATGTGTATGTAGCCATGTAATTTAATATAATAATGTAATGTAATGATGCTGTGATTTGTTAGTTTTATCATTGTAATGGAGAGCAAAAATTAAGCAAAAAGTGACAAGAAAGATATAGCCTATTTGTATTAAAGTCGAGGCAGCATTCAGGACAAGTCAGTCTAATCTGATGTGGCTGGTGCAGGGAAGTCTATTAATCACATGGCTAATTAATCAGATCTGCAGATAGATCTCTGCAGATCTGTATCGATTTGGAAGTCTGGTGGCGAATGATTTTACATCCAGGGAGGTGATGGCGTAGCCTAGCCTATATGAAACGTGGCCCTTGAACTAGCTTTTAAGGGGGGGCGGATAAAATCACATTTTCCCCTCAAAACGCACAATTAACGGGACAGTCTGCACGACGGCAATTAAATATAGAAAGGAGAAAAATCAGCCAAGGGGAATTAGCATTTTCCATGACCATCTGGCATCAGCGCAGGCGACGGGGAACAAAGGCGAGCTGGATGGAGAGGAGAGGCGAGTGTGCCATCGCATTGACCTGCAAATGAGGCTTTGTCACCGAGTTAAAGCTCCCTGACCCCCGCCTACCCCCACCCCAAAAAAGCCCGTCTTCTTCTTCTTCTTCTTCCTCTTTTTATTTTTTATTGAACCTAGCGTGACGAATGGACGCCTGGATCCACGTCTGTGTCTGTGTAGGTATAGCCTAGGCCCATGGCTGCAGGGCCAGGCCAAATTGGCTGCGAGGAATTGCAACAGCATCCAAAACAGCATGGAGGCGGGGGGATGGGGTGTGTGGTAGCCTATATGATATAATAGGCTATATCTAAACAATTTGATTTGATTTGATTTGATTTATTTCCTTAAAACAAATGAAGTTAGAGATAGCATTTTTTTTTTTATGTTTCACCTTTCAGGCCTTTTCTAG
>NC_139652.1:7209578-7222078 GCF_964638095.1 Poromitra crassiceps
AGAGAGAGAGAGAGAATGGGGAGAGAGAGAGAGAGAGAGAGGGGGGGGGGTGGGGGGGGATCAGCCTCCCACCTCAAATCTCTAATTCACTTTGCTCTCCGCACGCATCAAGGGGATCGGATTTAAACCCAACCCAGAAGAAAAGCAGATCGCTTACAATGTTTCACAACGTGCTGGAGCTAAGGGCCAAATCCCCCGTTTGGAGTCGAGAGACTCCTTCACTGCAAAAATACCTTCCATGTTATTGAGTTATTTAGTCTGTAGAGAGGTGGCATTTTAGTATAGAGTATAATAGAGAGTATAGGCTTTTCCCCCTTCAAACTAGTGAAAGAAACATTTTCCTGGCTTTTTAGAAGTGAAAATGAGATTATAGGCTTACTAGGCCTACAAAATAGGCGACAGCCTACTAGAATAAATAAATGACTTGTGGAGATCGAACATTTTTCGCAGTGCCAGTAGACCTAAAGGGTGCCAGCGGGCATGGAGAGCTTTTACTATTGAAAGTATTTATTGTTCATCTGGAAATGTTTGGAGGAATTTCACAGATGCACACTGCAAAAAACACACACACATAAATCATTGAGTAGACCTATTGTGTGGCCTATTTAGATCTTCTTTGCCTTAAATAACGGCAAAGAAATGCATTACATTGATTTGCAATAAGTGGGGATGGAGCTATCCTGCACGTTGCGCTGTCGGACGTTTTGGTCACTGAATTGCTTTGAGAAAAATAGCATTTTCAGATTCCCTCTGATTTGTTCAAATGGAAACTCTTTCCAGTGTTGGGTCATAAAAGATGTCAGTGTGCAACAACAACGCACTCTGTTCTCCCGCCTGAAACCCAGGTGAAAAGGTCATGCTGACGATTTGGCGCCAAAGCAGCTCTGAGCTCAGTCCTGTCATCCACATTCCAGCACAGAACGGACTGAAGACGTCTCCAACATTTGGATGTAGGCTAATATTACTCAGGACGTTATGGTGGGCCCACTATAGGTTACATCTCACCAGTCATTATTAAACTCACACAATTCATAGTAGGAACTTGTTGTGTATAGCAATGAAGATCTGCTTCTGCTTTAGGCCTACTGTGTTGTAGCAGGGATGACGTATTTTTGGAGGCGGCTTACCCAAATAGTCCCTGTACTTCCTGGTTTGTAGGCGTAAAAGGCAATGGGATTTTTCTATGGGATTGCATGAAAATAAGGTCTGTGGTTTCTGAAACAGCCAAGTTTGTGTTCAGCACGATAATCTTCACAAACGAGGACAATTTTGATGACTTTTGAAGCGTAAATGCGTGTGTGTGTGTGTGTGTGTCCATTTTGAACCAGTAGCCATATGTTGCTATTTAGCCTTTCTGATGCTATTGCATGGTTAAATCAGCACATTTTATTTTATGGGGATTTTTTTGGTATCCACAGTGGTCCGTGGGAAATTTGGTTTGGTATAGTGGTCTGAAAAGTTTGGGAAACCCCTGGATTACTAGAACAAATATAAGTGACACCATCAACAGGGTGTGTGTGTGTGTGTTTGTGTGTGTGTGTGTGTGTGTGTGTGTGTGTGTGTGTGTGTGTGCGTGCGTGCGTGCGTGCGTGCGTGCGTGCGTGCGTGCGTGTGTGTGTGTGTGTGTGCGCGCACGTGTGTGTGCGTGCTTGTAGTTACTGCATTCCTCCAGCATGCTGATACCATTACAGCTAGTGATGGTATGTGATCACTGGGCGAATGCCTTCACAACATACAGACTCATGTTTGTTTAACTCGATATTGATTACATGCACACGAGCAGAAGTCTTTCAAAGTGGACAGTCACACCAAACTAGGCATCCTCTGTCATAGGAGGCCCAAACAAGTGAAACATATTGTGTCCTCACAGTAACAAATATGATATATTTATGATATATTATTACCTAATTACCTCAACATTTAAATATCAACAGCTTTTGGAGAATTCAGTCTCCTCAGATCAAAATGACCAATTAATCTAATCGGGTGCAGTTGTTCAATACAACTTGAATTGTTTCTGTTCAAAGCGCACCGACCGCACCGCAGACTGTTCCAGCAGATGGAGAAAGGAGGCCTGGAGGAGGAAGCCATGACGAGGCCCGACATTGAAACGGACAGTAGGAAATGATTTCATGCTACATGGTTGCATTGTCTATGACAGGCATGTAGCATCTTAGCATTCTCAATAGAGACGAATAGGAAACAAGCGCAGCAGCACCTCACAGCCAGTCAAACAACAACCAGCTGTGGGCCTTTTGAGTCCCACACATACTGTACCTCTCAACACACACACTGTACCTCTCAACACACACACTGTACCTCTCAAAAGTGGACAACTTCACTGGGGAATGATGGTTCTACAACTAGAGAGCCATATGCCACTCTGCAGGAAAGGGGGCCTGCCGCTTTGTGGCAGTAATTGGACAGAGAGGAGAGAGGAGGAGACGGAGATAGTGGGGATGACACTTGAGAAATGAGATCTAACTCCGTCCCCAGCGCCAGTCCTGACAGCCAGAGTCCTCCACCTCCATTCTTCTCCCCTCCGCCTTTGTCCCTCTCCTTTTCAGTCGCTCTGAGCCAAACCTGTTCCCCTTCACGGCGCGGCCTGCCCCGCGACGTGCCTCCTCTGTTCAGCGGCTGCTGTCTCTCTTTTTTTATCTGTCCATCCATCCATCCATCTCCTCCTCGCTCCTCTCCTTCCCCGTCTCCTCTCCATTGGCGAGGCGGTTTTTCTTCTCCTTCAATCATCTTGGCTCATAAACCCGGGGAGGAGGGCCAGCGGCCTGCGTTTTCAGGGCTGGCTTCACCGCTATGGGTGCACTGACTCGGACTAATGCTATTCGCGCCACCCATTTGCTCGCCAGGGTCCCATGAAAAGGGCCGGTCCGCGGCGGCGGCCTTTAGAGCGCGCACAACAAAAGGAGCATCATTCATCAGAGCACTGAAGAGCAGGCAGAGTTTGGGTTCGTCCCGCTAAAGGCTCGACTCTCGCTTGTCTTTGCCCGCAAAACGTTGAGGCGCGCTCGTCTCCACAATGGGACTTGTAATCTTCTTTTTGCTTGACGTTCAGGTCTTCTCGTTCCTGGAGGGTCATGGTCACGGCTGCTTGCAAGTTGAGGGAAGTTTTGAGAAGATGCTGAAAATGTCAAACATCTAGTTTTTGTGTGTGTCATTCCCCCCACCTGTGATGCATCAGTCCAGAGCCACTAACCTGTGCATGGTGCTGCAGTGTGTGTGTGTGTGTGTGTGTGTGTGTGTGTGTGTGTGTGTGCATGGTGCTGCAGTGTGTGTGTGTGTGTGTGTGTGTGTGTGTGTGTGCATGGTGCTGCAGTGTGTGTGTGTGTGTGTGTGTGCATGGTGCTGCAGTGTGTGTGTGTGTGTGTGCATGGTGCTGCAGTGTGTGTGTGTGTGTGTGTGTGTGTGTGCATGGTGCTGCAGTGTGTGTGTGTGTGTGTGTGTGTGTGTGTGTGTGCATGGTGCTGCGATGTGTATGTGTGTGTGTGTGTGTGTGCATGGTGCTGCGGTGTGTGTGTGTGTGTGTGCATGGTGCTGCGATGTGTGTGTGTGTGTGTGTGTGTGTGTGTGCATGGTGCTGCGATGTGTATGTGTGTGTGTGTGTGCATGGAGCTGCGATGTGTGTGTGTGTGTGTGTGTGTGTGTGTGCATGGTGCTGCGATGTGTGTGTGTGTGTGTGCATGGTCCTGCGATGTGTGTGTGTGTGTGTGTGTGTGTGTGTGTGTGTGTGTACGTGCACCTGCGTGTGCGCGCCACTGGGAGAGACAAACGTGGACTCAGGCCAAGTGTCTGGTGGCGGTATAGATTTATTGCCGTTCGTCGCAGGTCACACAAGCCCCTATTAATCTTCACCTTTCCTTGGCTGCTCCTTCGCACACGGCCAGAAGCTTTATAGGGGCCTGTTGGCAGCACACAACAATACCCAGAATGCCGCGGGGCCTTGTCAGCTTGTCCTAATTTGTGGCCGTGGCCCCGGGGTTGAATTGAGCCGCCGCCGCCCGCTTGACCTGCTGTATTCTGTTGGCGGACATCTTTCAGTCCCCATGCAGGGCCAGGCAGAATGGGCCTGCCATTACACAGCAGGGAGGGGCTGCTTATACATACACACAAAGATGGATGGAGGAGAAAGAGAAGAAGCAGGTGATGGATAGATGGATGGATGGAGGGATGAGAGTGAGGAGTAGCAGGTGATTGGGCGGCAGGATGCTTTGAAGAGGACTAACTGTGTGTTCTTGTGTGTTTTGTACTTGCGCTGGGTATTCAGCCTGCATTGTATGCATGGAAACGATTGTATCGAGGGGCGCTGAGCACCAGTTTATCTTCTTAGAGAGATGGCTCTGAACCCCACCAGAGCCACAGAGTGCCAACACAACACCTGCATGGCAAGCCAGGGCGAGAAGGATCAAATCATCCTGTCTGAGATTTGAGTAAAGCAGCTGCTTCAGTAGTCCCGTAAGACTGACAAGTGATTGTCAAATCATGTATTTTTTTTATTTTCTTTTTATGTTTCCCGGTTTATATCTTGATTTTATGCCTCTGTAAAAAGCTGTTTGTAACGGCTGCTTTGATTATAAAAGACAACACAATCCCATGGATAAAACAGTGTAAACACGTATCTCCAACATGGTCCCAAACAGGACATACAAAGACATACATCATAAAAACAATACAGATCAATCAAGTGTAAAAGAAACAATAGACATAGCATGTGGGAAAGCTACATAGCATGTGGGAAAGCTACATAGCATGTGGGAAAGCTACATAGCATGTGGGAAAGCTACATAGCATGTGGGAAAGCTACATAGGAACCTTATTAATCAGCCATGCTTTGGTTAAGCGCTTAAAGCTGTGAAGGGAGTTGGCTGATTTACAGCTCCAGTGTAAGAAAAGGTACGCTTACCAGCCAGACTTTTAAATCGGAACAAACACAAGTTGGCAATACTAGATCTTGTAAAAACAATATGAGCTTCCCTGACATGCATAACATAATAATAATAACTAAAAACTCAGGGACAGCACCATGGATGATCTTGTGACCCAGGCTTAGTCTGGACAGAGTGACCGTAAGCTTCTACTGGAAGCCAGTTAAGCTCTTGAAAATGTCCCCTGCCAAGTGACCGGGGGCTCAGATTAAGGATTACCCTCATCAATTTATTCTGAGCAGTTTGAAGCCTGCCTTTGAGAAGTTTAGTTAAACTCTCAAACCAGGAAGTGCAAGCAAAGTCAAAGTGACATAAAATTAACGAGTTGGCTAAGATTAAAATGTAGTCTCTATCGAACAATTTGGAGGTTCTAGCTAAAAATGTGGTCAAAGCTGTGACCCTGCCTATTACTTTGTTGGCCATGTTCTTACCAGCCAAGCTACCTTCTAGAATACACCCCAGGTGCTTGACTGAGGCTTTAGCAGATACTACTACATCATTCAAGATTATCTTAAGGACAGAGGCCTTTCCTAGCTTGATTTTAGAACAGAAAAGAATAGCCTCAGTTTTACCAAGCTAGGTGTAGTGAAAGCATGTTATCAATCAACCAGGCATTAACCTTAGATAACTCGGCGCTCAGGGTGGTCTCCAGGATGATTGCGGTTTGTGAGACACCAAGAGAGCCGAGTCATCGGCATAAAGGAATAGATCACAAGAACAAGCATCATTCATGTCATTGATATGAAGTAAAAATAAAAGAGGGCCTAAAACACTTCCCTGAGGCACCCCGCAAACAATAGCTTCTTTAATATTGTTATTACTATTCTTCTTCTTCTTCTTCTTCTTCTTCTTCTTCTTCTTCTTCTTCTTCTTCTTCTTCTTCTTCTTCTTCTTCTTCTTCTTCTTAGTAGTGGTGGTGGTGGTGGTGGTGGTGGTAGTAGTAGGCTACTTGTAGTAGTTGCAGCAGCAGTAGCAGTATTCCTATTTCACTGGAATTGCAAAAAACAGTAACAAGGACATTGACATTGTGTCCCTGACCCTGAGGGAGTAAAAACAAGGCCAGGTCGAAACCTGGCATAGGGCCGTTGTACCAATTTCGGTACCACGGTAAAAAAAACAGACTGATATTTCTTGAACATATTCTCCTTTATTAAAGTATGCAACTATTTTCAATGAACAAATGGCATGTAGCCTTCAACTTTAAAACAAAACAATGTGCTTCTGCTTACTTCTTCTTACATTCAACTCTGTATGGCAGTGAGTACAGACAGTGCAACACCAGTGGCATGTAGCCGTCAAGTATTTAATTTTATTATTATATTAAATATTATAATTTAATTTATTTCACAGAATTGCTGGAATCCTTTTTTTTCAACGGTGTATATTGGTATTTGATCGATGCATAGGAATTCTGCCAATGCCCTATCACACTTTCTTGCTTCATGCGAGTCATATTTCCTCTGCTTTTCAAAAACATCAGGAATTGTCTGCTGGGTGGTCTTTTGGGCTCCGCGACTTGTGCCTTCCTCTTCATCTTCATCTCTCGCATACTGTTAAATGGAAAGTAACGTCAGTGAGATTTACTAAAATAAAGAGATGATAAAGACAACTGCACATACACACATGTAGAGTGCAAGCAATTTTATGTAGCTAGTTTTAATTCACGGACATGTTTCACCCGAAAGAAGCTTGTATTTATTTTGATGCCATGTTGAACTATGGCTAAGTCCGGCTATTAGCCGTGTCCCATAATGTTTCCATTACAAACATTGCATTGCACACGTGTTACACTATGCTAGCTAACGCTGTACCAGGTATTAGCCGGGTCCCATAATGATTCCATTACAAAACACGTTACGTTAACGTTAGCGCAAACGTTTTTTGGTTACACAATGCATTGCCAGCTATCTCAAAAACGAATGTGACAGGATAAGGTCTGTTTGATATGTTGTTAAACGTGTTATTTTACACCGTTTGAAAGAAGTAACCCACCTTGAATTATTTGAACAGGTCTGGGTGCCTGTCTTTCAGCTGCTTGGCGAGATTGGATGTGCTACCCAGTTTGGTTTGGAACTCCCTTTCACACTTTTTGCAGATGGGACTTTGGGGACTGATATTTCCAAATGCGACTCTTTGCATTCTTCTTCTCAACAAGTTGAGTTGTTGGAATAGGACAGGAGCAGCCGCAACCGAATGCTGTCACATTCACAGCTGCTTTACATTAGGACAAAAAAGACGATACATGTCAACTCCTGAAAAATCGAATCAATAAATTCCTAGTCGGATCGAGAGAGGCACCAGACGGTGAAATGTCCGACGACGGCTCTTGTGGAACTCTCTGAACGAGCTAGCCACAATATTAGCCAGAGGTGCATTACCGCCACCTACCGGACTGGAAAGCGGAAAGACATTACATTGCCTGAATCCGTGCTAAAATGGTCTGGGCGACAGAGTGGAATGTAAGGGCCCTGCCGTGCATTCTGCACAACGGCCCCAAAAAGGTTTGAATGCAGCTGCAAACGACTGCACTGTGCTGCCCAGCATCCCAGCAGAACTGTACACACACACACACACACACACACACACATGGTCTGCACTGTGCTGCCCAGCATCCCAGCAGAACTGTACACACACACACACACACATGGTCTGCACTGTGCTGCCCAGCATCCCAGCAGAACTGTACACACACACACACACACATGGTCTGCACTGTGCTGCCCAGCATCCCAGCAGAACTGTACACACACACACACACATGGACTGCACTGTGCTGCCCAGCATCCCAGCAGAACTGTACACACACACACACACACACACACATGGACTGCACTGTGCTGCCCAGCATCCCAGCAGAACTGTACAGACACACACACACACACATGGTCACAATGGCTACATTATAGAGCCTAAGACATCAATGCAGCAGGTCAAGCGCAGATCTGAATTGGCAGCGCAGCGCACGTTGCCACAATGCACACAAAGCCGGAGAGAGGATGGGAATAGGGGAAATTGGCAAACCTAACATGGTCCCCTGCCACCGTCCCTCTCTGCCTCCCTCTGTTTCACAACAGATGCTATGTTCCATGAAGACACTGTCAGCTGCACAAGAATGGGCTGAAATTTGTCGACAATGACGGTGGGGACCGGAGGACAAAAAAAGCACGGGGACAAAAAAACAGAGGGAAAAGGGGGACGGGGGGGACGGGGGGGGGGGAGCGTTCCCAAAGTCAGCATCTGAGGCTGTTAACAATGACGAGACACAACTATGGAGGAGGGCTGTGTGCGTGTGTGCACAGACCCTCTCTCCAGGAATAGGACCTATCGCTATGGAAACACTCCCATGCCCCTCCCCCTTACTACTACATGGTGCACACGCACGCACGCACACACACACACACACACACACACGCACACGCACACACGCACACACACTTGTCAGCTGCAGCCCAGGCGCTGTCTGAGCCCAGATGGTCAGATGGTGGTGCGCTGCATAACTCACTTATCTGTCTCATGGCCTCTAAAGGAATGCTTAAAGGCCTCTCCAATTCCCAACGGACGTCACCAAAAAGAGAGAGGGAGAGAGAGACAGAGAGAGAGAGAGAGAGAGAGAGAGAGAGAGGCACGCCATCTGCTCCCAGACACCGTGGGCACCCCCCTTTCCTGTCCGTCCCCCAAATCCATCCCCCTTTTCTACCTTAAAGCCACCCCCCCCCCCCCCCCCCCCCGCGCTCCTGTGATCTCTGGTCCGTTCCTGGAGAGCCAGCATGTGTGGGGATGGGTGTGGCACTGAAGCATTGTCTGCTCTATATAGGAAGACTCACAATAATTTGATTCGCAAAGCATAATAAATACACCAGAATAGTGTTTCTCATCATTTTGTGACTTTGGCGAAAATGACTAGGCTTTTGTCTTCCATTTGGCAATCATTCTTCTGCTGTTTTGATGTACGAAATCATGTCAATACAAAAGAAAGAGTTCATCTAAAAAAAAAAGTTTTTGCATACAATCATGGTGCGATGTTATGTTATCCTGCCTCACAAAGCCTGAAGGGGGAAAAAAGATTTATAAATAGATTTAAAAATATATAATTTTCTGTTGTTCAGAATCAGATCAGAATCAGAATCAGAATCAGAATCAGAATCACTTTTATTGCCACAGTATGCAAGTTACATACGAGGAATTTGTCTTAGTGTCTGTATGCAGCGTAGCGGTTACGTCAATATACAGAGATAAGAAGTAGGAAGGTAACTAACGGCAATCGCAAGGTTGCAAGTGCAATCGAATCAAATCAAATCGAGTCAATATATACAATATGTACATGAGTGGTGAAGTGTTCTGTGGATGATAAAAATATGAATTTACGTTGGATTTACATGAGATTTACAGACTGAGTTAAATATACATTAAATAGGCAGTGGATTTACATGAATTTACAGTCAGAGTTAGATAAGAGTTTGAATGTACATGAAATTTACAGGCTAAGTTAAATAGGCATTAATGTGGAGGGAATTTACATCAATTTACCAGTCCCAGTTAGACAGGCATTAAATTAGATACAGTATGAGCTCCAGTTTTATGGGGGGGGGGGGGGGGTTCAGTTGAGTTTAGGAGGAGGTAATGAGTTTGTGTGTGTGTGTGTGTGGGGGGGGGGGGGTTGTTGGTGAGGTCCTTGGCGGAAGGGGTTTCCGGGCCTTGTTGCTGAGGCTGATGGCGGTTGGGAAGAAGCTGGTCTTGTGGCGGGTGGTTCTATTGTTGCTTCAAAACTGATCAAAATTTAAAAGACACCTTAATAAATAAAGAAATGTATATTCTAGGACACCTGTAGAGCAAAATAAGTGTTAAATGCAATTCATTTTCATGTCAGCCTCACTAATTTGTGCTGAAAAATGATGTCACGCTTGACTGGTCTTTGCACATGAATTTCTTGGTGGCATCGGAGACATACAGGAAACTAAGGAAGACATGCCGACACACATGGCACAGGCACAGGGACAATGAGACATACAGGAAACTAAGGAAGACATGCCGACACACATGGCACAGGCACAGGGACAATGAGACATACAGGAAACTAAGGAAGACATGCCGACACACATGGCACAGGCACAGGGACAATGAGACATACAGGAAACTAAGGAAGACATGCCGACACACATGGCACAGGCACAGGGACAATGAGACATACAGGAAACTAAGGAAGACATGCCGACACACATGGCACAGGCACAGGGACAATGAGACATACAGGAAACTAAGGAAGACATGCCGACACACATGGCACAGGCACAGGGACAATGAGACATACAGGAAACTAAGGAAGACATGCCGACACACATGGCACAGGCACAGGGACAATGAGACATACAAGAAACTAAGGAAGACATGCCGACACACATGGCACAGGCACAGGGACAATGAGACATACAGGAAACTAAGGAAGACATGCCGACACACGTGACACAGGCACAGGGACAATGAGACATACAGGAAACTAAGGAAGACATGCCGACACACATGGCACAGGCACAGGGACAATGAGACATACAGGAAACTAAGGAAGACATGCCGACACACATGGCACAGGCACAGGGACAATGAGACATACAGGAAACTAAGGAAGACATGCCGACACACGTGACACAGGCACAGGGACAATGAGACATACAGGAAACTAAGGAAGACATGCCGACACACATGGCAAAGGCACAGGGACAATGAGACATACAGGAAACTAAGGAAGACATGCCGACACACGTGACACAGGCACAGGGACAATGAGACATACAGGAAACTAAGGAAGACATGCCGACACACGTGACACAGGCACAGGGACAATGAGACATACAGGAAACTGAGGAAGACATGCCGACACACGTGACACAGGCACAGGGACAATGAGACATACAGGAAACTAAGGAAGACATGCCGACACACGTGGCACAGGCACAGGGACAATGAGACATACAGGAAACTAAGGAAGACATGCCGACACATGTGACACAGGCACAGGGACAATGGGACATACAGGAAACTAAGGAAGACATGCCGACACACGTGGCACAGGCACAGGGACAATGAGACATACAGGAAACTAACGAAGACATGCCGACACACGTGACACAGGCACAGGAACAATGAGACATACAGGAAACTAAGGAAGACATGCCGACACACGTGACACAGGCACAGGGACAATGAGACATACAGGAAACTAAGGAAGACATGCCGACACACGTGACACAGGCACAGGAACAAGACATACAGGAAACTAACGAAGACATGCGGACACACGTGACACAGGCACAGGGACAATGAGACATAGAGGAAACTAAGGAAGACATGCCGACACACGTGACACAGGCACAGGGACAATGAGACATACAGGAAACTAAGGAAGACATGCCGACACACGTGACACAGGCACAGGGACAATGAGACATACAGGAAACTAAGGAAGACATGCCGACACACGTGACAGGCACAGGGACAATGAGACATACAGGAAACTAAGGAAGACATGCCGACACACGTGACACAGGCACAGGGACAATGAGACATACAGGAAACTAAGGAAGACATGCCGACACACGTGACACAGGCACAGGGACAATGAGACATACAGGAAACTAAGGAAGACATGCCAACACACGTGACACAGGCACAGGAACAAGACATACAGGAAACTAACGAAGACATGCGGACACACGTGACACAGGTACAGGGACAATGAGACATACAGGAAACTAAGGAAGACATGCCGACACACGTGACACAGGCACAGGGACAATGAGACATACAGGAAACTAAGGAAGACATGCCGACACACGTGACACAGGCACAGGGACAATGAGACATACAGGAAACTAAGGAAGACATGCCGACACACGTGACACAGGCACAGGGACAATGAGACATACAGGAAACTAAGGAAGACATGCCGACACACGTGACACAGGCACAGGGACAATGAGACATACAGGAAACTAAGGAAGACATGCCGACACACGTGACACAGGCACAGGCACGCAATGAGACATACAGGAAACGAAGGAAGACATGCCGACACACGTGGCACAGGCACAGGGACAATGAGACATACAGGAAACTAAGGAAGACATGCCGACACACGTGACACAGGCACAGGGACAATGAGACATACAGGAAACTAAGGAAGACATGCCGACACACATGACACAGGCACAGGGACAATGAGACATACAGGAAACTAAGGAAGACATGCCGACACACGTGACACAGGCACACAATGAGACATACAGGAAACTAAGGAAGACATGCAGACACACGTGACACAGGCACAGGGACAATGAGACATACAGGAAACTAAGGAAGACATGCCGACACACGTGGCACAGGCACAGGGACAATGAGACATACAGGAAACTAAGGAAGACATGCCGACACACGTGACACAGGCACAGGGACAATGAGACATACAGGAAACTAAGGAAGACATGCCGACACACATGACACAGGCACAGGGACAATCAGGCCCGTATCTAGCTATGAGGACACCGAGGTCCGGACCTCGGTAATAATTTC
>NC_139652.1:7227078-7232078 GCF_964638095.1 Poromitra crassiceps
GTGCTAGTCCTCCTAGGTCTCTCACGTGGGTGCAGAACGTACGTGCTAGTCCTCCTAGGTCTCACGCGGGTGCAGAACGTACGTGCTAGTCCTTCTAGGTCTCACGCGGGTGCAGAACGTACGTGCTAGTCCTCCTAGGTCTCACGCGGGTGCAGAACGTACGTGCTAGTCCTTCTAGGTCTCACGCGGGTGCAGAACGTATACGTGCTAGTCCTCCTAGGACTCACGCGGGTGCAGAACGTATACGTGCTAGTCCTCCTAGGTCTCACGCGGGTGCAGAACGTACGTGCTAGTCCTCCTAGGTCTCACGCGGGTGCAGAACGTACGTGCTAGTCCTTCTAGGTCTCACGCGGGTGCAGAACGTACGTGCTAGTCCTCCTAGGTCTCACGCGGGTGCAGAACGTACGTGCTAGTCCTCCTAGGTCTCACGCGGGTGCAGAACGTATACGTGCTAGTCCTCCTAGGTCTCACGCGGGTGCAGAACGTATACGTGCTAGTCCTCCTAGGTCTCACGCGGGTGCAGAACGTATACGTGCTAGTCCTTCTAGGTCTCACACGGGTGCAGAACGTACGTGCTAGTCCTCCTAGGTCTCACGCGGGTGCAGAACGTACGTGCTAGTCCTCCTAGGTCTCACGCGGGTGCAGAACGTACGTGCTAGTCCTCCTAGGTCTCACGCGGGTGCAGAACGTACGTGCTAGTCCTCCTAGGTCTCACGCGGGTGCAGAACATACGTGCTAGTCCTCCTAGGTCTCACGCGGGTGCAGAACGTACGTGCTAGTCCTCCTAGGTCTCACGCGGGTGCAGAACGTACGTGCTAGTTGACCGTCGGCTGTAGTCTTTGCGTGTGTTCAAGTGTAATTTTTGGGCGGAGACCCCGTCTTCATTGCCACTAGGCCAGCCCGGAAGCCCCCCTGGCTAGCTGAGTGGCTTGCTGGCTAGAGAGAAATCATAGCCCAGGCATGTCTAAAGTCCGGTCCGGGGGCCAATTGCGGCCTGCGGACTGATTTTAAGCAGCCCTTGGCTTGTCTCTCAAAATATACTACAGTATATGTGGCCCTCCACACAGTATTGTTTTTTTTTGTATTATTATTGTTTGTGCATTTTGCCTTTCTTTATTTTGTATATAGGACAGTAGGCAGACAGAGAGAAAGGGGATGGCATGCAGCAAAGGACCACAGGTCGGATTCGAACCCGGGTCGCACCTGGGTCGTGGTATGCGTGCTACCAGGTGAGCTACCAGGATGCACCACATTTTTTCCATTCGCCTAACGATGACAGCACTATCATACAGTTTGTAGACAAGCACCAAGTAGGAACAGCACAGGCAGAACTAATGTTTTCAGATGGTAAACAAGATCCTTAGAGTAGAATTGTATTTTATGCCTGTTTTTTCCTCAATAACCGATATGACGCGAGAAGCAGTTGGCCCCCCCGGTATTTTCACATGATCTAATCTGGCCCCCATTCAAAAAGGTTTGGACACCCCAGCCATAACCAGTCGGTGACAGTCAGATTCAGTCCCTGTGTTTCCAGTGCGTCCAAAGGGGACTCGGGCCACTGCATCAGAACATCTCAGCACACACTGACACGTCAGCCTCCAGAGACACTTGCAATACGGACAGAGGAGGATAAGAAAAGCAAGCAAACACAGCCCCTGAACAGAGATATTATTGTCTGTTTTTCTTTGGCTATCAAAACACAAATCAGCATTTTTCCCCTCTCTCTTTTGATCAGATGGGCGGTAATGAGCTGCCTTCTGAGTGGCTCCATAACGAGGCGTGAGGATGATCAGAGGGGCCTCTCGTTCTTATCGCCAACAGAAAACTTCAAAACCAACAACAACAAATATTTTGAAACGCCAGCTGAACTCTTTTATCTCCCTCCCTCCCTCCCTCCCTCCCTCCCTCCCTCCCTCCCTCCCTCCATCCCTCCATCCCTCCCTCCCTCCCTCCCTCCCCGCTGTTCTGTCCGCTCATTATGCGCCTGCACGCGATGTCGTGATGGAGAGCGCGGCGCTTTCAAGCACTCGTGCTCCAAACGCTCCCAAAATCTTTTACCCCCCAATTCTTTTTCCAGTCCCTTATCAACCAAACCCCACCAAACCCTCAGCCGTGGAATCATTAAACTTCACTCCTCGCATCGGATGGGAAAAAAAGATGTCTATTAAGCACTTTGATCGGCCCACTAACAGCGTCACATCTGGCCTGGGATTTGACATCAGTGCGGAGGCCTGTGTCAGATGTGGCTCCCAATTAGCTACCCTGTCTGCTCCAGCCCCTCCCACCCCCGCCTGTCTGCTCCAGCCCCGCCCACCCCCGCCTGTCTGCTCCAGCCCCTCCCACCCCCGCCTGTCTGCTCCAGCCCCTCCCACCCCCGCCTGTCTGCTCCAGCCCCTCCCACCCCCGCCTGTCTGCTCCAGCCCCTCCCACCCCCGCCTGTCTGCTCCAGCCCTGCCCACCCCCGCCTGTCTGCTCCAGCCCCGCCCACCCCCGCCTGTCTGCTCCAGCCCCGCCCACCCCCGCCTGTCTGCTCCAGCCCCGCCCACCCCCGCCTGTCTGCTTCAGCCCCTCCCACCCCCGCCTGTCTGCTCCAGCCCCGCCTGTCTGCTCCAGCCCCTCCTGTCTGCCTCAGCCCCGCCCACCCCCGCCTGTCTGCTTCAGCCCCTCCCACCCCCGCCTGTCTGCTCCAGCCCCTCCTGTCTGCCTCAGCCCCGCCCACCCCCGCCTGTCTGTTTCAGCCCCTCCCACCCCCGCCTGTCTGCTCCAGCCCCTCCTGTCTGCCTCAGCCCCGCCCACCCCCGCCTGTCTGCTCCAGCCCCTCCTGTCTGCTCCAGCCCCGCCCACCCCCGCCTCTCTGCTTCAGCCCCTCCCACCCCCGCCTGTCTGCTCCAGCCCCTCCCACCCCCGCCTGTCTGCTCCAGCCCCTCCCACCCCCGCCTGTCTGCTCCAGCCCCTCCCACCCCCGCCTGTCTGCTCCAGCCCCTCCCACCCCCGCCTGTCTGCTTCAGCCCCGCCCACCCCCGCCTGTCTGCTTCAGCCCCTCCCACCCCCGCCTGTCTGCTCCAGCCCCTCCCACCCCCGCCTGTCTGCTCCAGCCCCTCCCACCCCCGCCTGTCTGCTCCAGCCCCTCCCACCCCCGCCTGTCTGCTTCAGCCCCGCCCACCCCCGCCGTTTGAGCCCAGTGAGAGAGGTCTGGACATGAAAAGGCCAGGGGCTGCTGGGTCCCCATGCCCGCGGTGTAAAAACACAGCTAATTGCGCTTGGCTGCTCTTTATGAAGTTGGAAGTCGTGTCGTTTTCTGCGACGCCCCCCCCCCCTCCCCCCCCTCTCCTCCACGCCCGAGTCACACTGAGGCGACAACTACATACTATAAACCCCAGCAAGGCTGGATTTGTGGTCACCGCGATCAAAGACTGCCTGAGTGTGTGTTTGTGTGTGTCTGTGTCTGTGTGTGTGTGTGTGTGTGTGTGTGTGTCTGTGTGTGTGTGTGTGTGTCTGTGTGTGTGTGTGTGTGTGTGTGTGTGTGTGTGTCTGTGTGTGTGTCTGTGTGTGTGTGTGTGTGTGTGTGTGTGTGTGTCTGTGTGTGTGTGTGTGTGTGTGTGTGTGTGTGTGTGTGTGTGTGTGTGTGTGTGTGTGTGTGTGTGTGTGTGTGTGTGAGAGAGAGACAGACAGAGGGACAGACAGACAGAGAGAGAAGGGGGCAATGTATGGACATGGTAGTCGTAATTGTTTATGAGGTTGGGGCGTGTCTGTGTAAAACGCCTGCAACTGCTGTATAACTTGATGGGTGAACATGACGCTAACATCCGATCCATTGACGCACAAGCCATATATCCCCGTCTGTGTATGGGTGTGTGTGTGTGTGTGTGTGTGTGTGTGTGTGTGTGTGGGTGTGTGGGTGTGTGTGTGGGTGGGTGTGGGTGTGTGCTTTATAAGATGAGTGGCTCACAGACCCAGATTGCTGGTCATGTATGCCCTTTCTCAGCCACACCCTGCTTCACATTCACACAGGTGTCTTCTGCTGCTGGCCACTGGAGCAGTGCTGCGCTGGAGCAGTGCTGCGCTGGAGCAGTGCTGCACTGGAGCAGTGCTGCGCTGGAGCAGTGCTGCACTGGAGCAGTGCTGCGGTGGAGCAGTGCTGCGGTGGAGCAGTGCTGCAGTGGAGCAGTGCTGCGCTGGAGCAGTACTGCACGGGAGCAGTGCTATGCTGGAGCAGTGCTGCAGTGGAGTAGTGCTGCAGTGGAGCAGTGCTGCGCTGGAGCAGTACTGCAGTGGAGCAGTGCTGCAGTGGAGCAGTGCTGCAGTGGAGCAGTGCTGCGCTGGAGCAGTGCTGCAGTGGAGCAGTGCTGCAGTGGAGCAGTGCTGCAGTGGAGCAGTGCTGCGCTGGAGCAGTACTGCAGTGGAGCAGTACTGCAGTGGAGCAGTGCTGCAGTGGAGCAGTGCTGCAGTGGAGCAGTACTGCGCTGGAGCAGTGCTGCGCTGGAGCAGTGCTGCAGTGGAGCAGTGCTGCACCGGAGCAGTGCTGCACCGGAGCAGTGGGGGATGCAGTACGTGCCTATCCTCTTCTCGTCAGTGGCAGCAGCAGCAGTAGTACTGTAGTAGTAGTAGTACTACTACTACTAGTAGTAGTAGTAGTAGTACTGTAGTAATTGTTGTTATCTCCGCCAGGAGATTATGAGATTGTCGCTGTCAGTGCGTGCGTCTGTCTGTGGGTGCGTCTGTCTGTGCGTGTGTTCTGTGTTCTGTGTGTTTCTGTGTTCTCCTGTCTGGCTGGCTGGCTGGCTTCGTTGCTCACGCGGTTAAGTCAGAAAGAATTCAACCGAAACTTCCCGTTACAAATTTCACAATTAAAGTATACCATTGCAACAGTCATCCGAAATACCCCAAATACAATAAATAACACATTTGCATAGAAACATGTTTAAAATTAACGTTTATGTTGTGGCTGAAAAGTCATTTTTAACCCTTAGTGAGTCATGCAGTAATACATTGGCGCTCAT
>NC_139652.1:7237078-7249578 GCF_964638095.1 Poromitra crassiceps
ACACACACACACACACACACACACACACACACACACACACACACACACACACACACACACACACACACACACACACACACACACACACACACACCTCCCCCCATGCTGACAGCTCGTTAATAACAGGTAATAAAGGTTGTGTAAACACATGTGTTGGCACTGAGTTAGCAGACAGTAAAGGGCTGTAAAACCCCGGGCCATCAAGCAGCAAAGAGCGGCCGAGCCTCAATCACAATTCACTTCTTCCTTTGCTCGTCTTCTTGCTAAAAACACTCGTAGTGAATGGAACTCCCCTAGCAGGCTTATTGTAAACTTGAAATACACTTTTGAAAATGTCTATTTTAGTGGAGGAACACAAATGTGTGCAGAGCGAGATCACAACATTGTTCTGTGATTGGAAGAAAAGCGGAGAACCAAAGCCAAACCATGCGAGTCTTTCATTTAATTCATTTGGGCTCCGTAGCACCTTGGAAAAGATAGTAGCCGAGTGTGCAGTGATCTGTTCTACAGGCAAATACAAACAAAACACACACACACGCGCACGCACGCACGCACACACACACACACACACGCACACACACAGGCACACACACACACAGCATGCAGTGCACAAAAACAGAGAAACACAGATTTTGATGCTGTTAAATCGAGAGAGTAGAACTCCCATTACCCCTGAAGCACACATCCACCCACACAGACGCATAGGCTGCGACAAACCAAAGGTGTATATGAAACACTGAAACACTGCAAAATGTATCTTAACACGCATCAAAACACACACACATAAAGACACAGACACACTGATTCTGATTCTGATAAAGACACAGACACACAGTTTGCCATGCTGTTAATAAGAGCCTGTCACTCCTCCCATAATTCTACCTGAATCACCCGCCCCTACAGACACACATTCTATAGAACACGGTGTAATGGGTGGAAGGGGCAGGTTCCACACTGGATGAGCAGGTCGTATGGGCGTCGCCTACTACTGGGAATGGAGTTGGGTCCACACACGGCTCCCCCTGCCTGTTAACTAGATGTGCCTCGTGCTCCCCGACAGATGGGCGAGGGCGTACAGCGTCAGCAGCTACACACACCGGGGACACGGCCTCATCAAACCAGAGCAGATCTATAGCAGTGATTAAACGCGATCAATAACGGTGATTAAACGGGATTGGACACAAAGGATGGGACGCCGGGACGCCGGGACGCTGAGACAGAAGGGACGAACGTGTCCCAAAAGGGCCGTCACACTCCGGCCTAGCAGGCGCTGTCGACCTCCGGTGTGAAAATGAGACTGGATGAAATTGATGAGGGAGGCCCAGCAGGCGCTTTGACATGCAGATTTCATTGATGCAAACACATGGATGTTTTCTGTGCCAGGCTAACCCTAATTCAACTCAAACACTGACAGCCAAACACATGGATTCAGCTTTAATCTGCTGTTTTGAAATGTAAAACCTTCACCTCCAACGCCTTCAAAAATCTCTTATCCCTCATCCCCACCTCTTCTCTTCTAAAACCGTCCTCAGCTGGTCCCTATCCTATACGGAAGAGGCATATATACACATATATGGACATACATCCGACACAAGGTCCACATATATGTCACCATACATGTACATGTATGCACTTTGCATACAAACCCACCTGAGATATATGCATATATATGTGAGGATCATATATGTGATCCAAATATAAATTGACATATATGATCATATAGGCAATTAACATATATGAGTACTCCCATACATGTGATCATATATGCTCATGTACGTAATGGACATATAGGATTATTCTAGCATATGTTTAGATATATGTACATATAAGCAATTAACATATAAGAATATTTCTACATATTTCCGCATATATGCAAATACAAGCAACACACATATATGTTATTCTCTTGCATATCAATATATGTGTGCATATGAGCATTAAACATATATGATTATTATTACGTATGTCAACATATATGCTCATATAATCAATTAACATATGCGGATGTTCGCATACATGTAATCATATATGTTTGTGTAAGCATTGAACATATAGGGTTAAACTTACATATGTCTACACATATGTGCATATCAGCAATTAACATATAAGAATTTACTTACATATGTAAGCATGTATGCTCATATAAGCAATTAACATATATGAGTATTCTCATACATGTGATCATAAATGTTAATGCAAGTAATGGACATACAGGGTTATTCTTGCATATGTTTAGATATATGTACATATAAGCAATTAACATATAAGAATATTTCTACATATTTCCGCATATATGCAAATGCAAGCAACACACATATATGTTATTCTCTTGCATATCAAAATATGTGTGCATATGAGCATTAAACATATATGATTATTATTACGTATGTCAACATATATGCTCATATAATCAATTCACATATGCGGATGTTCGCATACATGTAATCATATATGTTTGTGTAAGCATTGAACATATAGGGTTAAACTTACATATGTCTACATATATGTGCATATCAGCAATTAACATATAAGAATTTACTTACATATGTAAGCATGTATGCTCATATAAGCAATTAACATATATGAGTACTCCCATACATGTGATCATATATGCTCATGTAAGTAATGGACATATAGGGTTATTCTTGCATATGTTTAGATATATGTACATATAAGCAATTAACACATTCAGTGCCAGCGACGCCATATGGCGTCATTAGAAATTTACCGTACAGTGCCAGCGACGCCAAATGGCGTCATAACTCGATTTTTTTTTTTGACGGGGGGGTGTCGATCTATGCCTCTTACATCGCCTCTTACAATATTCAGAGGTATTGAATGTGTCTAACCTATTTTACAGAACCCTTAGGTGGCGACAGCGCTCTCCAGATGAGAGAACGTGGAGTGAAACACACAGAAGAAGTCATTGGGGGGAAGGAAATCGCATCGCATCCGTCCGTATGCAGCGGCTTCATTGAAGCAACGTTTAGCTGTGCCCCTGCAGCAGCCAATCTGCTATCACAATTGAGCACCTCGATGTCCGCTGCAACAGCCTCCGTGTCCGCTGCAACACATGATCAGCCGTGGATTTGTTATTATTCTCAACTCGAAGCATGGGAGCTGGTACACGCGGCTGTAAAAAAGCAGGATCTAGCTGACTTTTTCAGTGCTGAGCACAGGCAGAGAAAACGAGAAAACAGCAGAGCAGAGAGACACTCCGCCCACAACGGGGGGGGGGGGGGGAGGAGGAGGGGGGGAGGTGGGCACGCAGAGCCAAGTACACAACACAGACCCAGACAGCAGGACAGGGTTGGCAAACGCAAGCCAGAATATCCGATGCCCACCAGCAGCAAAAGATCAGCAAGAAGCTGCAACCAGCAGCGCATGCAGGCGCCAGCGCTGCTGGTTTCAGCTAAAAATATTATTCTTCCAAACAAAATTCCCTTGCCTTCACTGTTTTATTGAAGGAAATTATTTTTGAGGTGTGACTACATCAGAAAATTAGCTTCAGAGTCAGTGATGTGCTTGAAATGTTTAATTTCACAAAAGGCTCATTATCTCAGCTCGTAGAAAAAAAGCTCTGTTTTTCGTTCGATCAAGCTATCTTCTCCGGCTCATAACTAAAGAACGGAAAATGGGATCAATAAACTTTTTTTTGCAGGTGATAGAAGAGAGTCTCATCGTTATTTGTGCGTGTTCAGTGTTTACATAGTAATTATTAAAGAAATTATATGACTGTTTTAAAATGCATTGCGGCCTATGTGGCACAGCAAGCAACCTTTTGCCCAAGGGCCGTGGCACTGAAAGTGTTAACATATAAGAATATTTCTACATATTTCCGCATATATGCAGATACAAGCAACACACATATATGTTATTCTCTTGCATATCAATATATGTGTGCATATAAGCATTAAACATATATGATTATTATTACGTATGTCAACATATATGCTCATATAATCAATTCACATATGCGGATGTTCGCATACATGTAATCATATATGTTTGTGTAAGCATTGAACATATAGGGTTAAACTTACATATGTCTACATATATGTGCATATCAGCAATTACCATATAAGAATTTACTTACATATGTAAGCATGTATGCTCATATAAGCAATTAACATAGATGAGTCCTCCCATACATGTGATCATATATGCTCATGTAAGTAATGGACATATAGGGTTATTCTTGCATATGTTTAGATATATGTACATATAAGCAATTAACATATAAGAATATTTCTACATATTTCCGCATATATGCAAATACAAGCAACACACATATATGTTATTCTCTTGCATATCAAAATATGTGTGCATATAAGCATTAAACATATATGATTATTATTACGTATGTCAACATATATGCTCATATAATCAATTAACATATGCGGATGTTCGCATACATGTAATCATATATGCTTGTGTAAGCATTGAACATATAGGGTTAAACTTACATATGTCTACACATATGTGCATATCAGCAATTACCATATAGGGTTAAACTTACATATGTCTACACATATGTGCATATCAGCAATTACCATATAATAATTTACTTATTATGTAAGCATGTATGCTCATATAAGCAATTAACATATATGAGTATTGTCATACATGTGATCATATATGTGCATGCAAGTAATGGACATACAGGGTTATTCTTGCATATGTTTAGATATATGTACATATAAGCAATTAACATATAAGAATATTTCTACATATTTCCGCATATATGCAAATACAAGCAACACACATATATGTTATTCTCTTGCATATCAAAATATGTGTGCATATACGCATTAAACATATATGATTATTATTACGTATGTCAACATATATGCTCATATAATCAATTAACATATGCGGATGTTCGCATACATGTAATCATATATGTTTGTGTAAGCATTGAACATATAGGGTTAAACTTACATATGTCTACACATATGTGCATATCAGCAATTAACATATAGGGTTAAACTTACATATGTCTACACATATGTGCATATCAGCAATTACCATATAAGAATTTACTTATTATGTAAGCATGTATGCTCATATAAGCAATTAACATATATGAGTATTGTCATACATGTGATCATATATGTGCATGCAAGTAATGGACATACAGGGTTATTCTTGCATATGTTTAGATATATGTACATATAAGCAATTAACATATAAGAATATTTCTACATATTTCCGCATATATGCAAATGCAAGCAACACACATATATGTTATTCTCTTGCATATCAAAATATGTGTGCATATAAGCATTACACATATATGATTATTATTACGTATGCTCATATAATCAATTAACATATGCGTATGTTCGCATACATGTAATCATATATGTTTGTGTAAGCATTGAACATATAGGGTTAAACTTACATATGTCTACATATATGTGCATATCAGCAATTACCATACAAGAATTTACTTACATATGTAAGCATGTATGCTCATATAAGCAATTAACATATATGAGTATTGTCATACATGTGATCATATATGTTCATGCAAGTAATGGACATACAGGGTTATTCTATTATGTTTAGATATATGTACATATAAGCAATTAACATATAAGAATGTTTCTACATATTTCTGCGTATATGCAAATACAAGCAACACACATATATGTTATTCTCTTGCATATCAAAATATGTGTGCATTTAAGCATTAAACATATATGATTATTATTACGTATGTCAACATATATGCTCATATAATCAATTAACATATGCAGATGTTTGCATACATGTAATCATATATGTTTGTGTAAGCATTAAACATATATGGTTAAACTTACATATGTCTACACATATGTGCATATCAGCAATTAACATATAAGAATTTACTTACATATGTAAGCATGTATGCTCATATAAGCAATTAACATATGAGTATTCTCATACAAGTGATCATATATGTCCATGCAAGTAATGGACATACAGGGTTATTCTTGCATATGTTTATATATATGTACATATAAGCAATTAACATCTAAGAATATTTCTACATATTTCCGCATATATGCAAATACAAGCAACACACATATATGTTATTCTCTTGCATATCAAAATATGTGTGCATATAAGCATTAAACATATATGATCATTATTACGTATGTCAACATATATGCTCATATAATCGATTAACATATGCGGATGTTCGCATACATGTAATCATATATGTTTGTGTATGCATTGAACATATAGGGTTAAACTTACATATGTCTACATATATGTGTATATCAGCAATTAACATAGAAGACTTTACTTACATATGTCATTAGGTATGCTCATATAAGCAATTAACATATATGAGTATTCTCATACATGTGATCATCTATGTTCATGTAAGTAATCCAGGGTGCAGCAGAGAGACTGGTTGGAGGGGGCGTGAACATTTCTCCAGAATTTGCATGGAAGTCCCATGATGCATTTGGGGCAGAGATTAGGGATCTAATATGGTTAATAACTCCACAGGATTTAAGTTATGAAGCTTTTAAATTATATATTTGGAATCAGCTTTACGATGAGCTTCTAAATCATATATAATATATAATGTTTACACTAAAACCATAATATAGACTATGGGGCATTTTAATGACTCCACTGTCAAAAAACCCTTATTTTTCAATCTCATGCACACTGGACTAACCTTGAAAATATCCAGTAGTGCTGGAAGTCTTGCACAAAACTAACCATTTTTATGGTGGGTTTCACTTCTGAGATGTTGTTCAATCAAAAATAATTTGGAAAATTATATTTCTTTTAATTAAGAGATATGTGTTTTCATTCCAATTCCATACATGTTCATATATTGTGATATATATGCACATATATCCTGGATATATAGGTGGATATATGTCGAATACAGATAAATACATACAGTTATACACAGGTAATAGTCATATATGTTCATATAAAACAAAACATATATGTATGTATAGTTATTATTCATATATAGTTTTATATGTATTAACCATATATCCCCGTATAGTATTAATGCATACAAATGTACATATAACTAATTGCCATATGTGTCCATATACAATCTATACATGTATGCACATATATAATTATATAGGACAAACATATATGGACCATATATGAAACGTTCCAATTCCATACATGTTCATATATTGTGATATATATGCACATATATGCACATCTATCCTGGATATATAGGTGGATATATGTTGAATACAGATAAATACATACAGTTATACACAGGTAATAGTCATATATGTTCATATAAAATAAAACATATATGTATGTATAGTTATTATTCATATATAGTTTTATATGTATTAAGCATATATGTCCGTATAGTGTCAATGCATACAAATGTACATATAATTAATTGCCATATGTGTCCATATACAATCTATACATGTATGCACATATATAATTATATAGGACAAACATATATGGACCATATATGAAACGTTCCAATTCCATACATGTTCATATATTGTGATATATATGCACATATATGCATGCATATCCTGGATATATAGGTGGATATATGTTGAATACAGGTAAATACATACAGTTATACACAGGTAATAGTCATATATGTTCATATAAAATAAAACATATATGTATGTATAGTTATTATTCATATATAGTTTTATATGTATTAAGCATATATGTCCGTATAGTGTCAATGCATACAAATGTACATATAATTAATTGCCATGTGTCCATATACAATCTATACATGTATGCACATATATAATTATATAGGACTAACATATATGGACCATATATGAAACGTTCCAATTCCATACATGTTCATATATTGTGATACATATGCACATATATGCACATATATCCTGGATATATATGTGGATATATGTCGAATACTTATATGAACATATACTACATGTATGTTTACTACATATATGTGTATATATGCCTCTTCCGTATGGGATACAAAGCATCATACAAAGCACATTGGATTATGTGTCGAATTTTAACACGTTGAGTGCCAAGGACGAGATATCTCGGCTTACATAATCCAACCGTTGAGTGCCAAGGACGAGATATCTCGGCTTACATAAACATTTTTTTTTTTTGACGGTGGGACATCGATCAACCCCTTTTACGTCTCCTACACCAGAATTGGAGGTATTGAATGTGTATAATCTATTTTACCGACCCACTGAGTGTCGACATGTCTCTCCACAGTAGAAAGAGGCGACCCAAAACTGGAGGGAAAAGCGCAACGAAGCCGTTCTCATACTGTAAAATTGATGGCGAAAACGCTTTCACTTTCGCGCTGATGCACAGCGGTGGCAACGGTGGGGGGTTCCAAGAATAGATTGGATGCACACTTTGAAACACGCAGCATAAATATGACCAGAATCGCATCAAAGCTCTCAACCAAAACTCCACGAAACGAGCGAGTCCACCCAGACTTCCTCAAACAGCGGCCGCTCAACCAGGCAGCAGCCAGGCAGCAGCAACTTCGTTGTGACACGCCCGCTGGAGAGCCAGGGAGGCAGGAGGAGAACACACACGGAGGGAGGAGTTGGAAGCAGAGGGGGGTTTCCTGCTGTTATGGAGGAAATTACTGTTCAAAACTATTGTTTAGATGTCTGACTCTTACTGATGCCAAAAATGAATGGTTAAAGTGAATGTTCTATCGAATTTCACAAAAAGCCGTTTATCTCTGAATAATTTTTCTGACGCTGAAACCATGCTGTATTCAACTGCTAATGCTTACATAACTACTAACTCTACAAACTAACTATTTTAGACAGAGAAAGCACACATTCTATTAGTTCTTTTTAGATGATTGGTGTTCACGAAGTCTTAACAGAAAAGAATCCTCGGCTCTTGTAAAATGAGCCAGAATCCTCAAAAAAAAAACTGGCAGAACCTACCTACAGCATTGAAAAAAGGGCTGGCAGTCAATGTGTTAAGTCGTATTCGCTACATTTTTATTTCTGACAATACAATACGTTACAATTTGACTTAGCAGACACTTTTATCCAAAGCGACGTACATCTGAGCTCTATACAACACGAGCAATGATCTAGTCAGAAGATAACGACATGAGTAAGTGCCATGATGAGGCCAAGCTTGAGTCCGAATGGACCGAATGGACAGTTACGGGGTCACCTGCCAACAAATAGGTTGAGTTCCCTGTCCACTCATGCATGGCAATCCCAGAATAGATAGATAGATATAGATAGATAGATAGATAGACAGACGGACAGACAGACAGACAGACAGACAGACAGACAGACAGACAGACAGACAGACAGACAGACAGACAGACAGACAGATAGACAGATAGACAGATAGATAGATAGATAGATAGATAGATAGATAGATAGATAGACGGACAGACAGACAGACAGACAGACAGACAGACAGACAGACAGACAGACAGACAGATAGATAGATAGATAGATAGATAGATAGATAGATAGATAGATAGATAGATAGATATATAGGCGAGGGACAGAGGAGGGACGGCTCTGAGGTGGGCAGCTGTGAAGAGGTGTCAGGATTGTCACCATCATGTGTCGCAGTGTCTATCAGAGCGACCCATTCAAGTTGCAGAGTGGGGGGTGCGCTTCCCTGCAACATTTACATGCTTTCGTTCACACCACAGCTGTGCAAGGATTTCCCCTGACCAGTGTTATTGCGTCTTGTAGTAGCAAATTGCTGAGTACAGAATTTCACTGGATATCGATCCCTGCTCCCATTCACACATGCAGGAGATGTCCCTGACTTTTCAGTGCTAAGCTGCATGTGTGAAAGGGGCTTTAACAGATGTCAGATGTATAAAGACAGAGAAAGGCAGACAGGTATGTAGGTATAGCGAGGCGTTGTCAACAAGCTCAAAAAGCAATTCCAGGTGTTTTCGCCATCTCGCCTCCCCGCCCCCCCACAGCAGGGAGTCTGGATTATTATTTTTTAATTATATAAAATAAGAAGCTGGCCACGTTTCAAGGCCGAGGCAGCACACATGGTTATGATAAAGCTCACACCTTAGGGGAGGACAGTGAGGGAGAGACGGAGAGAGGGAGGCTAAAGAGAGAGGAAGAGATGGAGAAAGACAGAGGGGGAGATAAAAAAAACTACTTTTGTTTCAGAATCAGCTTTATTGACCAAATATGTACACATACAAGGAAATTGGCTCCGGTTCGCTTAACTCTAATGTACACACACTTCTCACCAAATGATCACAGATCCTTTTGACAAATCTCCCAAGACAACCCCCTCAGAGTGAAGGAGTGAGAGATCTGGGACATGATCCTCAGAGTGAAGGAGTGAGAGATCAGGGACATGATGAGCCTCAGAGTGAAGGAGTGAGAGATCAGGGACATGATCCTCAGAGTGAAGGAGTGAGATATCTGGGACATGATGAGCCTCAGAGTGAAGGAGTGAGATATCTGGGACATGATGAGCCTCAGAGTGAAGGAGTGAGAGATCAGGGACATGATCCTCATAGTGAAGGAGTGAGAGATCAGGGACATGATCCTCAGAGTGAAGGAGTGAGATATCTGGGACATGATGAGCCTCAGAGTGAAGGAGTGAGATATCTGGGACATGATGAGCCTCAGAGTGAAGGAGTGAGAGATCAGGGACATGATCCTCATAGTGAAGGAGTGAGATATCTGGGACATGATGAGCCTCAGAGTGAAGGAGTGAGAGATCTGGGACATGATCCTCAGAGTGTAGGAGTGAGAGATCTGGGACATGATGAGCCTCAGAGTGAAGGAGTGAGAGATCTGGGACATGATCCTCAGAGTGAAGGAGTGAGAGATCTGGGACATGATGAGCCTCAGAGTGAAGGAGTGAGATATCTGGGACATGATGAGCCTCAGAGTGAAGGAGTGAGAGATCTGGGACATGATGAGCCTCAGAGTGAAGGAGTGAGAGATCTGGGACATGATGAGCCTCAGAGTGAAGGAGTGAGAGATCTGGGACATGATGAGCCTCAGAGTGAAGGAGTGAGAGATCTGGGACATGATCCTCAGAGTGAAGGAGTGAGAGATCAGGACATGATGATCCTCAGAGTGAAGGAGTGAGAGATCAGGACATGATGATCCTCAGAGTGAAGGAGTGAGAGATCTGGGGCATGATGAGCCTCAGAGTGAAGGAGTGAGAGATCAGGACATGATGAGCCTCAGAGTGAAGGAGTGAGAGATCAGGACATGATGAGCCTCAGAGTGAAGGAGTGAGATATCTGGGACATGATGAGCCTCAGAGTGAAGGAGTGAGACATCTGGGACATGATAAGCCTCAGAGTGAAGGAGTGAGAGATCTGGGACATGATGAGCCTCAGAGTGAAGGAGTGAGATATCTGGGACATGATGAGCCTCAGAGTGAAGGAGTGAGAGATCTGGGACATGATGAGCCTCAGAGTGAAGGAGTGAGATATCTGGGACATGATGAGCCTCAGAGTGAAGGAGTGAGAGATCTGGGACATGATGACCCTCAGAGTGAAGGAGTGAGAGATCTGGGACATGATGCGCCTCAGAGTGAAGGAGTGAGAGATCTGGACATGATGAGCCTCAGAGTGAAGGAGTGAGAGATCAGGACATGATGAGCCTCAGAGTGAAGGAGTGAGAGATCAGGACATGATGAGCCTCAGAGTGAAGGAGTGAGAGATGTGGGACATGATGAGCCTCAGAGTGAAGGAGTGAGAGATCAGGACATGATGAGCCTCAGAGTGAAGGAGTGAGAGATCAGGACATGATGAGCCTCAGAGTGAAGGAGTGAGAGATCTGGGACATGATGAGCCTCAGAGTGAAGGAGTGAGAGATCAGGACATGATGAGCCTCAGAGTGAAGGAGTGAGAGATCAGGACATAAGGAGTGAGAGATGTGGGACATGAAGTAGGGAAGTATAGAGACAGAAGGGAAGGTGAGTGCAGCGTTGTGTCCGGACATGTTCTCACACAGCCTCCATGACTTGTTCCTCTCAAAATCAGTGAGTAGGGGCTGGGTGATGGGCCATTTTTCATGTTAGTATGTGTGTTTATGTTTGGATTTGTGTGTGTGTGTGTGTGTGTGTGTGTGTGTGTGTGTGTGTGTGTGTGTGTGTGTGTGTGTGTGTGTGTGTTTGTTTGTTAACAACAAGAGATTGCTTATACGTGTGAGTTAACAGTAGAACAAGAGGGCAGTGTCCCTCCTTCCCCCTGATGATAAAGCCGTGAGGGCGAGACAGATAGAGATCATGATGAAAGAGATAGAGAAAGAGAAAGAGCAATACAATAGATTGTATTGCTATTGTTTATTGTCTATTTTATGCTTATTATGATTGTATGTGTTAACATGTGTTGGCAATGGCAACATTGTATTGTATGCAGTCATGCCAATAAAGCCAATTGACTTGAGAGAGAAAGAGAAAGAGAGATAATTTTTAGAACTTTTTTTAGAAAAGTTTTAGTTCCTTGTTAAAAAACAATTCTGTTTTATCTTAGCTATCTTAGCTCAAGCGATGTGATCCATGTT
>NC_139652.1:7254578-7264578 GCF_964638095.1 Poromitra crassiceps
TGGCTCCATTTCTCATTTCTGTGGAGTTGGCCACAACAATGGAAAAATCATTGTGGCAGAGAAGAGTCGGATTTCCAAGCAGGCTTCTCTCCCTGTCTCACTCAACCACAAATATTTGAGCATCTGATGCTGCTGCAGGCCGGGCTGTGCTGTGCTGCATGCACACTGGACATACAGGCCAGGGTGTGCTGCATGCACACTGGACATCCGGGCTGTGCTGCATGCACACTGGACATGCAGGCCAGGATGTGCTGCATGCACACTGGACATGCAATCCGGGCTGTGCTGCATGCACACTGGACACGCAGGCCAGGCTGTGCTGCATGCACACTGGACATGCAGACCGGGCTATGCTGCATGCACACTGGACACACAGGCCAGGGTGTGCTGCATGCACACTGGACATGCAATCCGGGCTGTGCTGCATGCACACTGGACATACAGGCCAGGGTGTGCTGCATGCACACTGGACATGCAGGCCAGGCTGTGCTGCATGCACACTGGACATGCAGACCGGGCTGTGCTGCATGCACACTGGACATACAGGCCAGGGTGTGCTGCATGCACACTGGACATGCAATCCGGGCTGTGCTGCATGCACACTGGACATACAGGCCAGGGTGTGCTTCATGCACACTGGACATGCAGGCCAGGCTGTGCTGCATGCACACTGGACATGCAGACCGGGCTGTGCTGCATGCACACTGGACATACAGGCCAGGGTGTGCTGCATGCACACTGGACATGCAATCCGGGCTGTGCTGCATGCACACTGGACATGCAGGCCAGGCTGTGCTGCATGCACACTGGACATGCAGACCGGTCTGTGCTGCATGCACACTGGACACGCAGGCCAGGCTGTGCTGCATGCACACTGGACATGCAGACCGGGCTGTGCTGCATGCACACTGGACATGCAGACCGGGCTGTGCTGCATGCACACTGGACACGCAGACCGGGCTGTGCTGCATGCACACTGGACATGCAGACCGGGCTGTGCTGCATGCACACTGGACATACGGGCTGTGCTGCATGCACACTGGACATGCAGGCCAGACTGTGCTGCATGCACACTGGACACGCAGACCGGGCTGTGCTGCATGCACACTGGACATACGGGCTGTGCTGCATGCACACTGGACATGCAGACCGGGCTGTGCTGCATGCACACTGGACATACGGGCTGTGCTGCATGCACACTGGACATGCAGACAGGGCTGTGCTGCATGCACACTGGACACGCAGGCCAGGCTGTGCTGCATGCACACTGGACATGCAGACAGGGCTGTGCTGCATGCACACTGGACATGCAGGCCAGGCTGTGCTGCATGCACACTGGACATGCAGACAGGGCTGTGCTGCATGCACACTGGACATGCAGGCCGGGCTGTGCTGCATGCACACTGGACATGCAGGCCGGGCTGTGCTGCATGCACACTGGACATGCAGAGCAGGCTGTGCTGCATGCACACTGGACATGCAGGCCAGGCTGTGCTGCATGCACACTGGACATGCAGACCGGGCTGTGCTGCATGCACACTGGACATACAGGCCAGGGTGTGCTGCATGCACACTGGACATGCAATCCGGGCTGTGCTGCATGCACACTGGACATACAGGCCAGGGTGTGCTTCATGCACACTGGACATGCAGGCCAGGCTGTGCTGCATGCACACTGGACATGCAGACCGGGCTGTGCTGCATGCACACTGGACATACAGGCCAGGGTGTGCTGCATGCACACTGGACATGCAATCCGGGCTGTGCTGCATGCACACTGGACATGCAGGCCAGGCTGTGCTGCATGCACACTGGACATGCAGACCGGTCTGTGCTGCATGCACACTGGACACGCAGGCCAGGCTGTGCTGCATGCACACTGGACATGCAGACCGGGCTGTGCTGCATGCACACTGGACATGCAGACCGGGCTGTGCTGCATGCACACTGGACACGCAGACCAGGCTGTGCTGCATGCACACTGGACATGCAGACCGGGCTGTGCTGCATGCACACTGGACATACGGGCTGTGCTGCATGCACACTGGACACGCAGGCCGGGCTGTGCTGCATGCAGACTGGACACGCAGGCCGGGCTGTGCTGCATGCACACTGGACATGCAGGCCGGGCTGTGCTGCATACACACTGGACATGCAGGCCAGGCTGTGCTGCATGCACACTGGACATGCAGACCGGGCTGTGCTGCAATGCTGCATGCACACTGGACATGCAGGCCAGACTGTGCTGCATGCACACTGGACACGCAGACCGGGCTGTGCTGCATGCACACTGGACATACGGGCTGTGCTGCATGCACACTGGACATGCAGACCGGGCTGTGCTGCATGCACACTGGACATACGGGCTGTGCTGCATGCACACTGGACATGCAGACAGGGCTGTGCTGCATGCACACTGGACACGCAGGCCAGGCTGTGCTGCATGCACACTGGACATGCAGACAGGGCTGTGCTGCATGCACACTGGACATGCAGGCCAGGCTGTGCTGCATGCACACAGGGCCGTAGCTAGCTATGAGGAAGGGGAGGTCCGGACCTCCCCTAATATTTCAGAGAATTTTTTTTTTTTTTTTTTTTATAAAACAATCTGCATGGAAAAGCATGAAAAACACGGGATCGCTTTTATTTTGAAACGAAAGGCAGGTCAGGCAGGAAGTCATCTGACGCCACGTCCGCGGTAACTTGATTCTGAGAGAGCAGCAGCATGGTGGTGAGTGATGACTCTCTGTCTGCCTGGCGAGATAATTGAAGGTGAGCGAGCTGCGAGACAGTGAGCGAGTGAACGACAGACAGTGAGTGACACTGACAGATTTTTTAGCAACAACCAAGAAAGTAAGTGTCTAGTCTGTCTCTTAAGTAATGTTACCTGTGTGACACGTTGGGATGCTACTGGCTAATCATGCATGATGCCAATTGCCAAGCTCCCGAAGTCAGGTATGCAGGTGGCTATATGCATGGTTTCAGTTTCATGACCCAATAAGTAACAAAAAGAGGTGGTGTAAAGTTAAAAACAACATAATATATTTTATTTTATTTTTCAATCGTTCCTATCAGGAATAAATAAATGTCCCTCTGTATGTTTTTTTTATTATCGATGATGACTTTGTGTGTTGTGTACGGCTTGGGTTGTGTACCTGTGTTTGTAGGTGTCATTTTGATATGAATTTGGCTAAAACAGTTTGTGTTTGTTAGTTACAATTATGTTGACAGGAGAGCTGAGCAGGTGGTGACATGAAAGAGAATATACTGAATAATGACATCACAACAGTATAATCCTAATGTTGATTTAAAATGATATATTACTCTAAATATGGCTTAAAAAGGGGGGAAAAAAACCTCAATTTCCGCCTCCCCTTGCTGGACCTCCCCTATTTCGGAACTCTGGCTACGGCCCTGCATGCACACTGGACATGCAGACAGGGCTGTGCTGCATGCACACTGGACATGCAGGCCGGGCTGTGCTGCATGCACACTGGACATGCAGGCCGGGCTGTGCTGCATGCACACTGGACATGCAGAGCAGGCTGTGCTGCATGCACACTGGACATGCAGACAGGGCTGTGCTGCATGCACACTGGACACGCAGACCAAGTTTGGCCCGCGCTCTGTTTGTTTTGGCCCGCCACGGATTTGGGGAAAAAAATGTTTTTATCCAGAATGCAACTCGGGCAAGTTATCAGATATCTGCACTGATTGCAAAGGGTGGACGAGCTTTTTCATGTGGTGACTTTGTGAAACAGTGTCTGAATGTGGCTGCGGATACTGTGTTCACTCCTGAGATTGCATCCCTGCAAATTGTCATGGCAAATTGTTTACAAAAGATGGACAATAAAGCTGATTTTCAAAGTACCTTGAGGATTTTTCAAGTTGTGAATTAAGTCAAATTTCTCTCTTGATTACAAAGGTGGAAAATACAACTGTTTTTAACTGGGTGTTTACTGATTAAATGTTTAAGCTCCCCACAAATGCAGATGTTTTTTTTAATATATATAACCAATTGCAAATTATTACAAGTACCAAACACATAAAAAGTAGATTATTATATTGAAATGTTATTTTAGATTTAGAATGTTAATTTTCTATAAAACACAATACATTTTAATGTAATTCCACAATGTTTATTTTTGGCCCTCGGCCCTCCACCCAGATTGAGTTTTGGCCCTTCATGGGAAAGAATTTGGGCACCCCTGACATAGACAAACTCATGGCTAATAGGCTACTTGAATTTCGGAATCATGCATGTGTAAGTTTGAATATAGATAAAGGATAAAAAGGATAGATAGATAGATAGATAGATAGATAGATAGATAGATAGATAGATAGATAGATAGATAGATAGATAGATAGGGATAAGAACAACAGGACATCACAAACAGTGTAAAGCACATGTCGCACATATGCATTCAGTATTGTATTGTTAGCACTGCAGTGGTAAGGGAGAATGTAATAGTCCATTTTGCTTATATATATGTTTTAATATATACGGTTTTATCACCTCATCCTTTTAACATGAACATACAGTACATGATAAGTTATGCCAAAGACTGATCATGTGTTCACATTGTCATGTATGTTTTGTCCATCTTTCATGTCTGTTTCACGTGTAATGTTTTGTGTGGTCTGATTTTAATCCGCTACCCATTTGGTTTTTTACAATAAGATACATTTTTCCGTTATTTCTCTCACGACTGCATGATAATTCTCCAACGATGGTAATTCTGTCTATTTCGGAGACAGCTCCTCATTCAGCAGTGGACAACGGGCGTATTTAGCTGTGTCCTAACCGCTTGGCCCGTGCCCAGTCCAGATTATCACCCTCATAAAATCCAGGCGTTGCTAATTACAAAGTGGGATAGGAGTTCATGACTTGTGCAGTTTTTGGCAGAAACGCACGCTCGGGACGCCACATGGACAAAACTGATTTGCCAAACTCACAAGCTGATGAGTACACACACACACACACACACACACACACACACACACACACTCGCTAACAAGCACGCACACACACTCACACGCGCGCGCGCGCGCGCACACACACACACACACACAGATGTAGGCATAGTGGGGGCCGGCACATGTCGGGACCACCCAGAAGGAGCCACTTTGAAAAGAATGAAAATTCCACTGCAGCAGCCTGGTGTCGACGCAGGAGAGCGTGCGGAGGCTGCATGGCATCCCACCTGGCTGCCATGGCTGCTGAGTATAGGCAGAGGGCCATGATAGTGATCAACACGTACAGCTTTTCCATCTGCAAAAACGCTCTCTGAGACATCAGTGATTTCTCCAGCTGCATGTGGACACCATCAGTAGAGGGATACTGAGAAGATACCAGACTGAAGCTGATATCGAGACACTGTCAGTAGAGGGATACTGAGAAGATACCAGATTGAAGCTGATATCGAGACACTGTCAGTAGAGGGATACTGAGAAGATACCAGATTGAAGCTGATATCGAGGAACCAGAGCTAGGGACGCCATTCACATGACTTGGGCTTGTCAAGATGCATTAATCTCATGATCCTCTTCAAGTTTTTATAGCTACTATTAAAGCGATAGCCTATTGAGTTGAACTTGAAAAGTCACTGATATTGAATTTTCTTTCAAATATTATTAAATTGATACTGGACTCTTGATTTGTTCCGACTTGTAATCGACACATTTAGACTTGAGACTTGACATGGACTTGACTTGGACTTGATTTGGTAATCTAATCTTTAGACTTCGGACTTGACTTTAGACTTGTGTCTTAAGCCTTGGGACTTGCACACCTCTGCAAGGAACACATGCACCATGTCAAAAGTCAAAAAAAAAAGTGATCATTTTGTTAGTGACTCTAAATGAATGGTCTTCGTTTATGTTCAGATTGGTTCTCTGTTCTCTTGGTCCCATATGTTGCATGCAGGAAAAACCCATCCAATCTGAGGAAGAACAATTTACAAAAACACTGGTTTCAATATTTGATGCGATTTATCCAAGATAAACTTGATAAACAAGATAATCCCTCACGATGGACATCACGCTGGAAGATTATCCGAGGGTGGAATTTTGTTCAAATTCAATATAGAATTGCTAGTGAACATTAAGTTGTATTTATTCCTTGCTGTCAGAGTCACAATGCCAGAAGCTGAGTGACGCAGACCAGACCTGAGCAGATGAGCAGCAAGTGTCACATTTGTGAAAGAAAGACCTATACCTGTAGCCTACTTCAGATATGTCAATCCTTTTTCAAACAGAAAAAGCTTGCAGCTGATAGCAAAGCGGTGAGCTCAGGGCAACGTTTACATAATTTGAGAAATACAATACAATATATTTGGCACACGCCAACTACACACACACACACACACACACACACACACACACACACACACACACACACACACACACACACACACACACACACACTTTTGTTTTACTATTGAATTTAGAAAGGGGAGTGGGAGGGAGGGAAGGAGGGAGGAAGGGAGGGAAGGAGGGAGGGAAGGAGGGAGGGAGGGAGGGAGGGAGGGGCTGGTGTGTTATTTGGACCACAGGACCCTCCAGCCTCCCAACCTCACATCCATCACTAAAGTCAACCCCCCCCCCCTCTCTCTCCTCCCTGCCTTCAACAAGAGCCACATTCACAAATTCCACACCTCTGCCCGCCGATCATAAGCTTAGAAAATGATGAGCGAAATCCCAGCCACTGTAAAATGGCTGATTATTAAGTGTCCCTCAGCGGCTCCTCAACCGCCACAGGCCCGGCCCGTTCCCATCCATCCCCCACGGTGCACGGCGCTGAAGCGAGGGGTCACAAATCTGGGCTTCCTGAGATGCCAGGCGTATCTCAAAGAAAATATCATTTCACCTCTCGGAGCACAACTTGCGCCTTGTGCAGTAACATCAACATGAATAAAAAATCAAGGGCTGGGAGTTAATTTTTTAAAACCGCTTAAATGAAGCGAAACTTTTATCGGCCCGAGAAAAAGATGGAAAGGGGTTGTACATGTGAGGAGTAGAGGGGTGGTGATGATTACCACGGCCGATGTCTGGAAAACTAGCTTCATGGCATTTACATGTTCATGACCAAAGTGTAACTTGTGTTACAGCTGTTTGTGTGTGTGTGTGTGTGTGTGTGTATATGTGTGTGTGTGTGTGTGTGTATATGTGTGTGTGTGTGTGTGTGTGTGTGTATGTGTGTGTGTGTGTGTGTGTGTGTGTGTGTGTGTGTGTGTGTGTGTGTGTGTGTGTGTGTGTGTGTGTGTGTGTGTGTGTGTGTGTGTGTCATCCAAGTGGTGAGCTCGTATTCACGAGTTTCCTGGTGAGACAGTGGCCGCTTCCATGACACCCTCCCTCCCTGTTTCCAGCTGCCGGTTGCCTGTTTCCGCCCAGGACCGTTCATAGTGAAAGAGACTGAAAATAATCATAATAATTGTTGTGACTTTGTACCTACCTATGTCTTGTAATGATGCCCCCCAGCACAATCATTTCACACGTGCATAATTGTACAACGGAGTGACAATATCTTGAATCTTGAAAGAGAGAGACCGCTAAAGCTCCGTTCAATGACCAAATAATAAGATTTCTGGTTTGGACGTTTAGCCTTCAAAACAAAAGCAGCCGCTATGCAACCACATACTATTTTTAGCCATTTCGACTCAAATAAGCCAAACGTTCCCACTCTTTGACAGCGGCGCGCACGTCCTCGCTAGTGAAAAGAAATTAAACAGGAAGTCGACAACCGGCAACCGCTGAGAATCATGGGAAACGTAGGTCCAGGAATAAGGTGAATAGCTTGATTTGTGAAGGCAATGCGGAAGTAACTTAAACCTGCATTCTTTCAAATGGTCTGCAGGGGGCCACTCCACTGGCTGAAAAACGAGTCCGATTGTATGGAAGTGAATAGGGAAAAATACTGTACTTCTCACTTCTTTTATGGCCTCAGTAAACACTTTCTGAATGAGTTGATGGTCTCAATCACCAGTTTCAAGTCTTCTTCAATACAGCACGATGTTCATTTTGTAAATTATAGTCCCATTTTGAGGCGTGATAGAGTCAAGGTAGATTTTTGTACTGTATTGAAATGAATGGAAAGAAATGCCTGCCTGTAAGGAAGGAAAAAAAAAAAACACATTTAGATGGCTAAAGAAGGATTGTAGGCCTCTGCTTTGAAAAAGGCTCAGAAGTCATGTTACTGTAACTATACTTGATTTGTAGTAAATGGGTTAAAACATGCAAAAACACCGGTATGGTCCTTTAAGTGGAAATTGTGCGTTACAGTGTGTGTGTGTGTGTGTGTGTGTGTGTGTGTGTGTGTGTGTGTGTGTGTAACCATGTGTGTTAAGCTTGGGAGAGAGGCTAATGCAAGGCAGCCTGAGAGAGAGGAAGAGAGAGAGAGGGGGGAGAGAGCGAGAGAGAAGGAGAGAGAGAGGGTGGAGAGAGAGAGGGAAAAGGAGAGAGAGAGATGGGGGGGAGAGGGGTGAGAGAGACAGAGAGAGAGAGAGAGAGAGAGAGAGAGAAGGAGAGAGGGTGGAGAGAGGGGTGAGAGAGAGAGGGAAAAGGAGAGAGAGAGGGGCGGGGAGAGAGAGACAGAGAGAGAGAAGGAGAGAGCTTGAGTCTCAGAGAAAGAGACAGAAACAGAGTAGTGGAGAGGTTACTCCAGTCCAGAGGCTTGGCCTCGTGCCAGCTCTCCTGACCCAGAACATTTTGTACCAGAGTGAAGGCATGCAGCCTGCACTGCACCATTGTAGTCACACACTTTTACACACTCACACACACACACACACACACACACACACGCACACACACACACACGCACACGCACACGCACACACACACACGCACGCACACACACACACGCACGCACGCACACACACACACACACACACACACACACACACACACACACACACACACACACACACACACAGGAACGTCTCTCTACTATCCTGTTCTTTCTCTCATCTGTCTTAACTCCCTTCCCCTCTTATTCTGTCCATTCTCATTCGTCCCCTCCCTCCCTCCCTCCCTCCCTATATATACTCTCTCCCTCCTTTTTCCTTTTACAGCTGATTCACCCAGTAGGCCTACGTGCTCCGTCACCATGGCGACAAACAATGCTCTCAATGCTGTCGACGCCATTGCAATTGTATCAGATTGCCGTTGATGCCACACATTCTGTAAAAAAACAAACATGAATGAACTGTTAGGTACCTCTCTTTCTTAACACTTTGAGTGCCACGGCCCTTGGGCAAAAGGTTGCTTGCTGTGCCACATAGGCCGCAATGCATTTTAAAACAGTCATATAATTTCTTTAATAATTACTATGTAAACACTGAACACGCACAAATAACGATGAGACTCTCTTCTATCACCTGCAAAAAAAAGTTTAATGATCCCATTTTCCGTTCTTTAGTTATGAACCGGAGAAGATAGCTTGATTTGACCAAAAACAGCCCTTTTTTTCTACGAGCTGAGATAATGAGCCTTTTGTGAAATTAAACATTTCAAGCACATCACTGACTCTGAAGCTAATTTTCTGATGTCTGGGTCTGTCTGGGTGAAGTGTATGCTGCTCTGCGTGCTCTGCGTGCCCCCCCCCCCCCCTCAACTGCACACGCCTCCTCCTGGGTGTGTCTTATGTGTCTGGTGGCTCTCTGCTGAGTTTGCAGAGAGCAGGGTGCGCGACATCCAGCTTTTTGGTTCCACGTGTGTTTGTCACGGGCTCCCATGCTTCGAGTTGAGAATAATAAGGCTGATTATGCGAATGTGCTGTCGCAGCGGACACGGAGGTGCCCAGTTGTGACAGCGGATGCAGCTGCTGCGGGCACAGCTGGCGTTTGGCTTCATGCATGTCGATGCATACGGACGGATGCGATGCGATTTCCTTTTTCCCCAGCGACTTCTTCTGTGTGTTTGGCTCCACTTTCTCTTATCAGGAGAGTGCTGTCGCCACCTATTGGGTTTGTAAAGTAGGTTATAGACCTCCAATAGCTACAAT
>NC_139652.1:7274578-7284578 GCF_964638095.1 Poromitra crassiceps
TTCCTCAGGTCCAGCGTCTATTTTCAATTGTTTCCAATGGGAGGAGAGCGTATGCGAGCGCACACGGACGTGTAGAGAAAGTGCAGAGCGCCCAGCGTCTTTTTTCGGCGTTTTTGTGCGCCGACTCCCAGCGCTTCCAGCTGAAAATATTTTAACTTTTCAGAAAGACGCTGGTGTCGGCTGCTCCTTTTCTGGTAACTAATCATATGGAAAAACTATCGCAACAGAGACAGAACGGCTCAATTGTGGGAGCAGATCGGCTAGACACTTAATATTTCTGGTGAGTGTTGTGCTTACTGCTTTTAATAGCGTAGCCTACCTGTGTTGTTAGCTTGCTAGCTGTCAGCTATCAAGCTGAACTAACGTTACTTGCAGACTGCTTCCTTGTATATTGTGCGCTGGGATCAGCGTTCCCCAGCGCACTCCCAGCTTTTAACGTCGGAAAAATACGCTAGGTGGACACAGGCCCTTAGGCAATAAAATGTCTAATGTTTGAAAGACATACTTGATACAATGTGTCTCAGTGCTCCGCTGCACAGTATGGTTCTCCAGAAGTACACAAGTGCACGCACGCGCACGCACACACACACACACGCATGCACACGCACGCACGCACGCACGCATGCGCACACACGCACGCACACACTCCATCTAAGTGTCAGAGTGTGTGCTCCAGTAATCCTAAACTTTAAGGCCGCTGGCCGCCATCCAAGCGCTCCGAGCAAACATTAAGAGGAGAGTTCCTCCAATCAAACCCCATTACACATGCACACACACACACGCACACGCACACGCACACGCACACACACATACACACACACACATACACACACACACACACGCACACACACACACAGAAATGTCTCGCGCGCGTAGAGTGTTGTAATCACACTCACAGGTCTGTTCTGGGTGCAGGGCGCTGAGCCAACCAAACCCTGTCTGTGTCTAAGCTATCACTCCTGCTGCAAAGAGCCAGATAACATCTCCCATGCAGGACAGAGAGGGGGCGAGGGGGGTATATAAGAGGCAGGATTATTTGTAACAGGTAGTCACAGAGTGTGGTAGAGAGATATGGTGAGGGAGTGAGAGAATACCATGAAGGGGGCTGTTTGTATTTGAAGGCTCTGGCACAGTCTATGACGTTGGTGAAATGAGCTTATATATATATTAAACGTATGTGTTTATGTTTCTCCAACACAGGTTGAATGATATGACAGCAGCACGATTTCAACGCACCGTTTCCACCTGTTTGCCACGATGAAAAGCTTCGCTAAAGGTTACAGTAGGGTTAAAGGTTAAAGGTTACAGTAGGGTTAAAGTTATGGTTTAGGCAACTAGAACAACCCGGTTAAGCGTCAGCTTTTGCTCCTGGTTACTGTAATACAAAGAACATTTAATCCAAATGGTCTCACACTATCTGTGTTGTCAGACCTAATGGCTAATGTATTCAGTAACGCTTTAGAATACAGCCCACAACGTAATAATAATAATAATAATAATAATAATAATGATTGGATTTATATAGCGCCTTTCCAAGTGCTCAAAGCGCTTCACAGAATCATTATTCGTTCACACCATTCGTACCGGTGGTTCGAAAGCGTGGCAGCCACACATCGGCGCTCAACGGCCCCTCCGACCACCATCATTCATGTCTACATTCATACCAATCATACGAGGCAAGGAGGGTTAAGTGTCTTGCCCAAGGACACAATGACAGCAGCTGGGAGGGAGCGGGGATCGAACCGCCAACCCTTGCGTCATTGGCCGACCCGCTCTACCTCCTGAGCTAAAGCCGCCCCATACAGGGTAAGCACAGGGTAACAAAATCTGAATTTACAGGGTAAGTATAGGGTAACAAAACCTGAGTTTATGGAATGAGGGGGTAATAAAGGGACACTTTACAAAGAACGTATACTGTACCTATTTTTTGTAACTACCGGGTACCTATTCTGTTATTACAGGGTACATATGGCATATGGGTGGGTGAATGTAGGCACATTGCAAAGCGCTTTGGATAAAAGCGCTGTATAAATGCAGTCCATTTACCATTTACCATAATGAGAAATAAGCATTTTCAATTCAGGAGAAGTTATACTGTAGTTAGTCTGTAGCTATTGGGTACCTACAGGGTAACTACAGAGTACGTATATTTCTCTCCGCTTTCCCTCTGTAACATTCCCAAAAGCTGTCATGCAGCTCAATACAAATAACTGATCTCTCTTGGTTTAGAAAGTAGACGTTTCTGTTTCTGTTTCTTTTACTGAAATGACTCAGAGAATCAGCAGGAGAGAAGAAGAGAGACAGAGACGAGAAAGAGAGAGAGAGAGAGAGAGAGAGAGAAAGAGAGAGATAGAGAGTGAGTGAGAGAGAGAGAGAGGGAGAGAGAGAGAGAGAGAGAGAGAGAGAGAGAGAACAAAGATAAAGTGAGTGTAAATGTGAAGATAGGACCAGACCAAACAAACGGGCCAAAACACTGCGGGCGTGTGACGTGCTCTCTGTAATGGTATCTGTCGATATGTTCCGTCACGTGCTCTCTGTAATGGTATCTGTCGATATGTTCCGTCACGTGCTCTCTGTAATGGTATCTGTCGATATGTTCCGTCGGGTCTCAGATGTTGGTTCTGATGAAACGGATGACTACAGAACACAGGCAGCTCCTCCAGTCTTTGACCCAAAAAGCAGCTAATTATAGACTGACCTTGGCTGTCTGTGCTGCTTCATGGCTAACAGCTGCACTCCCACTCAGTATCCAAGGCTACAGCCATTATTACATAAGTGACCGACCGGCACACTGGGTCAGGCAGGCTGCTGTCGGTGGGGGGTGGGGGGGCGGGGATAATAATAATTAAGGGAAGAATCCAGCTAGGGCTGGGTCGGTTTGAAAATTTTAAAACCGGTTCGATATTGCCGTCTAAACCGGATCGAACCGGTATACCGATTTTCTTTGTAATTAATTTTTTTTTTTTTTTTTTTTTAAGCAGGGCTCCCGAGTGTGGCCCATAACTGTCTGTAGTGCAACTTCAGTCCACCTGATAGCGATAATACACCTCTAAGCTGGTATTATGATACTGAATAAAAAGAAGCAGGACACCTGTGTAACAAACACACCCTGTATTTATTTCTCATAACTATTCAGCTTAACTTTTCTTCAAACATCAACATAATAAACAAAATAAGACTTTTGCATACTAGTGCAACTTGAGAAGAGGCTAATACGAACAATAGTGCAATCAGAATGGACTGGCAAAAAAAATAAAAATAAAAAATAGGTTTTTTCGGTTCGCACGTGATCAAACCGGTTTGGGCTCGTACACCGAACCGAACCGGTAAAACCGGAAATCGACCCATGCCTAAATCCAGCTAAAACACTTTGTCACGTCACGTGCCATGTTTTTCCTATTGATTGTTGGTGCTAACGCGTATAATTATTATACCCATTTCATAACTCACTAAATAAGCCTGAGATCAATAACCCAGCCCAGTGAAATGTGACACTATGCCCTTCTGACAAGAAATCACGAGTCATATTAATCAGAGATCATTTCCTTACCATTGTAGAATACATCTTTTCCATGTAGTGTTAGTACTTCTTTAGGAGGATACGGAGTTAGGCGAACACTATGGTGGAGGCATGGTTGGAGCACTGGAGGGTGCAGTACTGCAGGTTTGGCCGCTAGGGGGAGCTCTAGGGAACGTACTGACTTCCTGTATGGGGTAAAGGTGACGTGGGTTCTTCTTATTGGCTGCTGATACAGACGCCTGGATGATATTACCACTGGGATGCGAGGCGAGGAGGAGGCGACTGGCCGTGTGTATACTGTATGAAGATTGAGAAGACCTGCGCATCTGACATTAGTGCAGCTATAGGACTAAGGTCGCTTTCACATATAAGCCGCTTAGTCCGCTTTAACCGCGCCAGAGTTCGTTTCCTCGGATAGTGCGCTTCGTTTGGGGTGGTGCGAAAGCTCGAGCGAACTCTGTTGCGGAACAAACACGAGAACTCTGGTCCGCTTGAAAACGTGGGTCTCTGTTCGTTTGCAAGTGAACTCTAGCGCGGTTCGTTTGTGGTGTGAAAGCAAACCGAACTGAACATCAAGAGTAGAAGGCGGTAGAAGGAAACAAACAGTGCGGCGTGCATTGCTTTCTCGTCTCATCTGCAGAATGATGTTGGACTCAGCAGCTCGCTGCCTCGTCATCGGCTGCTCATATTGGGCTCATTCTTGTAAAATATTGATTTGATAGTAACACCAAAGTAAAACCAGAAATCCCAAGATCGCATAAAGGTGGTGTTTCTCTATGGGTTGTGTTTCACGGATTCACTTGTGTTGTTCAGTCAGCCCTCAGCAGGCAAGGCGGCAGAAGAGGAGAGATTTCCCCTCTATATTCTGTCCAATAGACGAGTGACCGTTTCGACCACGTGACATTGTTCAGAAAGTTTGGTGCTTGTGACAAATTGCTGTGTGAAAGTGAACCGGACCAAATGAAAAAAGAAACAATGTTGCAACTTCACCCCCCCGAATCGCACCGAGTCCACCAGCTTATATGTGAAAGCGAGCTAAGACTGTTTTGGAGGACGCTATGGGAGTGGCAAGCATGATAATAGACTGATGCAACTTCTCGAACCGACAATAAACCATTGAATCACCTACACGCATTTTTTTTTTTACCTTTATTTATACAGAGGGAGTCTCACTGAGAGCAATGCTCTCTTTTTCAGGAGTGCCCTGTTCACATTCACACACATACATACCTGGAAGCTGACCAGTACAACCACAGTCTGATCTGCTGGCCACTGATCAGCTCCACTGGAGCAGTTGGGGTTAAGGGCCTTGCTCAGGGGCACCTCAGTGGTGGTAATGAGGGAGGGGCAAGCGGTGCCTTTTCACTTTCCCCACCCAGATTTACCCTGCCGGTCCCGGGGATTGAACCGACGACCTTCCGGTCACAAGCTCGCTTCTCTAACCATTTGGGCCACCACTGCTGGAAATGGCGTTGAACGGTTGGGAACAGGGTTCCCAGAGGGATCATTGCCTGGGAACACTCTTCGCCTCTTCCTCACGGTCCAAGATTTGTTTTCTTTTTTTAAATCGCTCATAATGTTCATCACTGTTTCTCCAAAGTGTTTTCATAAATCTGAGCACACCTGAAGGCACCAGGCCCAGCTGCAGTCAACACAGCCAATCGGCAGCGCCAGAGCAATCTAGTAAGTGGAGAGCAGAGCAGTGGAGAGGACAGCATGAAAGGAGCACTTAAACACATATTATTCAATCTTTTGATACATAACGAAGAAACAATCTAATGACAGTACAGTACATGGTAGTACACAAACATTTTCGTGAATGAGTTGCGGTTTCACTGTTTGTACTACTTGCCCATGGCCAGGGCCGCCCAGAGAGATGGCAGTGCCCCTGGAAGGGTCCAGCCACTATGCCCCCCCCCCCTCCCCCGCACGCGCTTTACTCATATCAACGCTGCAGCTTTCAGAGCTGACTGAAAAAAGTTTGTTAACAGATTATTATTTGGGTCTAAAGCCCTTGCCTGCTCCCGCTTTTTTTCATGCCTTGCGATTTTGGCATCCTGACTTTTGTTTTGCTCCTGGCATTTTGCTATCACCGGTCTTGTTTTGTTTGCTATCACCTGTCTGTGTTGTGTGTTAGACCATAAATGGTCCCTCTAGATGCTGCTGCCCCAAGCAAAATGGTCCGCCCCAAGCCTGCCTTGTTCTTCTTCTTCTTCTTTTGGCTTTCCGGCAGACTAGATGCCTTGCGGCACATTGCTGCCTCTCACTGCACTGGTCGGATGGGGGATTACATCAGAATGGCACTATTTTCCACAGGAGCACTCCTGCCCAAGCATGCCTACTGCTGCTGTGTTTTGTGTATTTGTTCGACTCCTTGCAAAAAAATGAATTAGTTGCCGCATTTTCAGGATGGGAGATATATTTTAGTGTTATTTTTTTTTTTTTTTTTTTTTACCCCTGGCTCAAATGCCCCCCCCCCTAGTGGCGATGCCCCTGGAAGCTTACCCCTTTACCCCCTTACCCCTTTATGGGCGGCCCTGCCCATGGCTACTGGGCCCATTCTTGTTGTTTGGTGTGTCTGTGGATGACAGGCTAAATGTTGATGATGTGATGCATTATTTGCATCAGCTGCAAATGAGTTTGATATGAGAAAAATGCTTGACTGTCTCAATTAAAACATCAACGGTCAAACGCAGGCTTTGCTGTCAGTCCTTCAAAGCTTCAGGGTTTCCTTCTAAACCCTTACGGGTTTTAGGGTCACTATGTTGCACCGACATTCAACAATCTTCCGGAGAGATCCATTGTAGAAGAGGCAGACAGACCAATTTCTCAATAGAGCAGAATGCTGCCTCAAGACGTGTATTTTGAGTTTCCCGACTGGAAAAACACGCTGCCTTTGCTCTTACTATACTATCAGCATTCATCTCTCCATCTAATAGGCCTATTGAGTGTAACAAGTTCAGGCACATTCTCTGTGGGCGTCGTCAAATGGCATTCTGGGAAATGTAGGAAATAACTAACTGAATTAGAAGAAGTATAGCTAGACCAGGCCGTGCGGTTGAGGCAAAGTGCGTATACACCATCACAGATTAATGATATCAGTGTGAGAGTTTTTTACAGGTGGATTTTCCCTTGAGAGAGAGAGAGAGAGAGAGAGAGAGAGAGAGAGACAGAGACAGAGACAGAGACAGAGAGAGACAGAGAGAGAGAGAGAGAGAGAGAGAGAGAGAGAGATGACCCAGCAGGACTCCACCATAGTGCTGCTGCCAGACTGGCCTCAGTCAGCCTCCCTCACCACCACCGCACACTGACTGAACTACAATTAAAGTGGCACTGATCACATAGGGCTCCCCACATCTGTCTGAAGACTCCCCAACTAACTGGAGACCACTGGAGCCGAGTGCAGCCCTCCCCAGACACAGTTGCCCCCGGGGGCAAATGTGTGTTCCAAAACCCCCCAAAACAGCAATTCTGTGTCTTTGAGGTTGTTTTGGCAGACTGACATAAAAGACTGGCTATGAAGTATCAAAGGACATTTCAACTTCTCAAAAAAAAATGTTTTTGCGTGACATGGCGGCAAAAGTGTGCCGTGATATGATGAAGAATAAGAGAATATTTCTCTTCTCATGCATTCGGCGAATGATTTTCGAGAATATAAAACGGGGACTGTGTTTTCCAAAGATTATAGGCCTTTATACAAGAAAAGTTGAAGGAATTAAAACAGGCATAACTTTACCTTCTCTTGCTAAATATAGATTTCTGTTTGCTATAGGAGATGAACTGAGTGCAAACATTAGTTTTGAATAAAGTGGCCACTAAAACAGTAGTTTGAAAATGCTAGCCTAGCTTCTTCTGCCCCCTCTCATTAACATCATTTGCTGATTTGGGGCTATAAAAGCAAATGCAGCAATTGCTGGCATGAGGCTTCAATTAGAGTTACGACTAGAGGTGGGGGCTGTGTGTGTGTGTGTGTGTGTGTGTGTGTGTGTGTGTGTGTGTGTGTGTCTGTCTGTCTATGTGTGTGTCTGTGTGTGTGTGTGTCTGTGTGTGTGTGTGTGTGTGTGTGTGTGTGTGTGCGTGCGTGCGTGTGTGTGTGTGTGTGTGTGTGTGTGTGTGTGTGTGTGTGTGTGTGTGTGTGTGTGTGTGTGCGTGTGTGTGTGCTCTTATCTGTGTGGAAACTAAAGTGGATGTGTTGCAATAGGTCTGCGGTGATAATGTCCTCACGACCTTATATGTAGCCGTGGCAGACAGACAGTAGGAAAAGCTGATTTACCGCTTCTGGTAATCACGACGACTGATCAGGCACCAGCTTGAATCTGCGAGACGCTGCACCTGCAGACGACCTGCATGCCTGAGGCTGTTTTCTTGCAATAGCAGCAGTCATAGTTTGATTATTTAGCATGTAAATGAAAAGTTCAATCACTATGTGCATAAATGTATATGCTTGGCATCAATCGGGTGATAAAAGAGTGTGGGTTTGGCGTGCCGTATTCGTTTTTTAATTAGCGTAAATGGAGTTTCTGTGTGATCGCATTCTACGCTGACGAGTGCTGTCAAGTTGAGCTCATGCACTGAATAGCAAACACACAGTCAAACTGTTTTCTCAGTCTGCTAAAGCCAAGGTATGACCCAGAGAATGAGAATCACTTGTATTGCCACAGTCATCGATTACAATGAATTTAAGCCGGCAGTGTATAGCGGTCAAATCAAAAGTCAGAAGTCCAAAATCAAGAAATCAAATTATAGTTCAATGTACTAAAAATCAAAATGTTGATGAGGCGGGCTGTGGTCGGCCTCATCAACATTTTGATTGACAGGTGGACAGGTAGGCTACACACACAGTAGGCCTTTTATGCTAAATTCAGCTGCCCCAGCAAAATGCTTGTGAGTCTCAGTATTGCAGTTAGGAAGGTCTGCGTAGTTTCATTGTAGGGTGAGAGGGTTTATTTAAGTCTTTAATTTTTCCATGTGATATTCAGATGGGTCTGAGGACAGCATGAAACACGATGCAGACAGCTGCACTAAATGGGAATTGTGACAAGTTCTAAAAGTTGGACAAACTCATGTTTTTTGTAGGGCTGGGACTCGATTAAAAAAATTAATCTAATTAATTAGAGGCTTTGCGATTAATTAATCGCATTTTAATCGCATATCAAATCGCATACGAGAAGCAACATTTTTCAAATCTAATGGTTTTTGGTATATGAGTGAATCAATGAATAGAATAGACATATACTATGTGTAACAAAATCTTGTTTATTTTCTATAAAGCGAGTACACAGACCAACAACTGAGTGCACTTTTTAACATAAAGTGCAGCAATTTTAGGAATATGTTAGTGGTTTTTGAGATCACAATATCCACAAGGCTCAAACTCAGAGATTCAGGTAGCATATTCAAGCACTTTTGGGACCATTAAAAAAAAAAAACGATTAAAATGCGTTAATTTTTTTAACGCGTTCATTTTTCGGCGATTAATTAATCGTAATTAACGCGTTAAAGTCCCGGCCCTAGTTTTTTGTTGTTGTTGTTGTTGTTGTTGTTGTTGTTGTTGTTGTTGTTGTCTTTAAGTTCAACGTTGGCACTAATTGAGTTCTATATACACACAGCACTGTGTTGTCTGTCAGGGTTGCCTACAAGTTCCGAACGCATTTGCACAAAACTTTGTAGAAAAGGTGAAGTCGACGTCAAAGATGAAGTATATATCATGCAGGGCCAATTTAGAACTGATTCACTTGCACACCCGCTGGCCAAAAGGGGGCATGGCCAATCACAAAAATGGGTGCCTAACACAAAACTTTGCAGAAAACTTGTCTTATAGATCTGCCAATTTCCTACGTAAATCCTCCAGACTTTGTCATCATAAATCCTTGCAATTTAGCTTCATAGAGCGGCTTGTTATGATGCATCGCTCTGATGACTAGTGTGCTTCATGCAGCCAATACCTCTTTCTTGTTTTCTGTACTTTTTCTGTTATGGTGAAGGCGATAGTGCCTATAGAGACACTGCATGAAATAGGCCACGCCCATCACGGGGGAAAGCTCTCCATTCACTTCCACACACCAGCGTCATTTTCCTTGAATTAAACATAGCTAAAAGCTGTTGTGTGGTGGGCTGCGCAGACAACAAATGTAAAAAAATCCCTAATTAAAGTTTTTTTGTACTCCCGAGCAAAACAAGGAAGCCATTGAGAATTGATTGGCGAGAAGAAAAATGTGGATCTAGCTGTCGGTGAAGTAAGTTGGAGTGTTCATCTACCGCAGTGATACTCAACTTGTGGCCCCCTGTGTGATTTTTTTTTTTTTTTTTTTACAGTGCACCTGAACGCAACATGCAAGATACCCGCTGAATAAGTGTCCAAATGTTCATGTCATTCTGGCCAATACTCCACTTCTGTTATAGCATTTCAGTCTGGAATATAGAATATCTTTCAATAATCTATGATTTAGCTGCTAAATTGTCAAATACTGCCTTCTGCTC
>NC_139652.1:7294578-7299578 GCF_964638095.1 Poromitra crassiceps
TTACCACCACTGGGATGCCCTTGAGCAAGGCCCTTAACCCCAACTGCTCCAGTGGAGCTGCTCAGTGGGCAGCAGATCAGACTGTGGGTGTACTGGTCAGCTTCCAGGTGTGAATGTGTGTGTGAATGTGAACAGGGCACTCCTGAAAAAGAGAGCATTGCTCTCAGTGAGACTCCCCCTGTATAAATAACACAGGACCATACTGTACTGGAGCTGTCGTAGGTGTGTATAGTTTCCGTAATTTAGCTTTTCATTCTGTAGTAAAACACTTTAACTGTCTATATGGTATATTATACATTATTGTTATTATCATTAACATGAACAAGATTCAGTAAAACTATGATGGTTGGGTGCTGCATCGGACAATATTTTATCCTAACATAATGTTGAATTTTTTTTATTAGAATAAGTGCCACTATGAGATGGGTATTTCTGCCTATTGGCTAAATTATACGGTCCCCTGCTAGAGAGACATTCACAACCACCTGAAAAAAGGAGTTGAATTTCCATGCGTGTGATGCTGACAGCGGCTTGACTCAATGATTCCTGGTGAACAAAGGAATTCGACAGGAGTAGGGTATCTCGTTTTGTATTTAAAAAATATCTACTAGAATAACAATTACAAAATAGGATTTCATGAACATATTTTCACATAACATCAACATTTATGATGTTAAACTTTCAAAAGTTTACGGAGGGGCTCCTACTGTCTGACTGCTCGCCTCCGCGCCGTAACCGGAAGTCCCCAACCACAACTCGACTCACACTTGAGATAGTGCCTTGAGTGACTACAACACTGCCTCAGGAATAACAAATACCCAGTCAGATTACTCTAATCCCGAACATAATCTGTTACTCGCCAAACCCCGGAGTGAATCTCCATTCAGCATCCACCCTCCCTTCTCCATTGAGCTGAGCTGCACCCGTTGTCTGACCTCACCATCTTGAACAGATAATCCCTCTGTCCGCGGACATGTGCGATGTTTGAGTGTGTGGCGGACGCCATTGATCCGCCGGGTGAGGGATTTTGTGACAAACATGCTACCTCACACCACCGCCATGAGCCAACTACCTCACACCGCCGCTGCCTACACAACTGCTTCAAAGAGACGCGGGAGACGACTAGTTTCACATTTCCCTGTGTTGTTTGGACTTCACCCCAGGAGCTGTATGGCTGCCTGTTTGAATGTATTTGAGCAGGACTGACTGTGTGCGTGTTTGTGTGTGTGTGCGCGCGCGTGTGTGTGTGTCCGTCTGTGTGTGTGTGTGTGTCCAATCATCACTATGGCCTTTTTCACATCAGCCATTTTGTGTCTAAAAGGCAGGAAGTAACACAGGTGCACCCAAAACATTAAGTAGGATTTCCAACTTCCAATCCATTTAGGTGTTCCTGTACTGGGGCCCTAATTAATGATTTGCTTGCACCATGTGTTTACCCTGCCTTTTAGACACAAAATGGAGGCTGTGAGAAAGGCCCATTGCAACCAGGCAGCGCACAGTGCCTACATACCTAACTAACTAAATGCCAAGTCTCGGGTGTCCGGGTAGTGCAGCGGTAGATTCCTGTTGCCTTCCATCAAGAGAGTCGCAGGTTCAAGCCCCGGTGTTACCTCTGGCTTGGTTTGGCGTCATTACATACCCTGACCATGAGTCTGCCCGAGGTAAGTTAGCATAAAGCGACAGAGCTCGGGGGACAGCTCGGGGGACGGGGGTGTCGATACCACAGAACATTTGGGAGGACATGGGAGAAAAATCTGAAAGATAGAAAACATGATATTAGTGAGAAAATTTCACTACTGCTCTGATGAAGTGAAGGTGAACTTGTTTAGAGCTTACTGCACCCCTATGTACACTGCCCCTCTCTGGGTGAGATATAAGAAAGAGAGCTTGCGCAAACTCAAGGTTGCATATAATGACTGTCTCAGAATCCTGCCCAAGAAGCCCAGGGGTAGTAGTGCCAGCAAGCTTTTTTGTGATTTAGAGATAAACACCTTCCAGGCCACCCTGAGAAGACTGATGTATAAGTTCATATGTAGACTGCAGGGGTCCCAGAATGATCTCATTATACAGTTGACCAACCCAAGGTGTAGCTCTGTGAGATACCAATCCTATATGTGGACACACTGGTATTTGTGCCTTTTATAGAATGTGTATAAAGCACTTTTAAATGGCTTTTTAATGGCATTTACTGTTCTTATTTTTAGATGCCTTTTATTGAATTTGCATAAGCACTTTTTTAATATGTGATATATCGCCTCTTATAATGTTTTTGTTGTTGTTGTTGTTGTGAGTGTTTTATGTCTATTTACTACCGTAAATTCCGGACTATAAGCCACACCTTTTTTCCCGTTTTTTGGCCTTTTTTGGCCCCTGCGGCTTATATAACGGTGCGGCTTATCTATGGATTTTTTCCAAAAAAAAAAAAAAAAAAAAAAAATCTCTCTTTTTTAGCACTCTTTCTAACTATAACTCCACTTCTGTTTTAATTTCCTCTCTTGCCCTCTTTTCACCACACTGTATGACACTGTATGACACTGTGTGCACTGTAAATAACAACACAGGTGGTGTTGTGTTATGTTGTTTTGTTGAAATGTTAATAAATGGGAGCTTCCTCAAACAGCCATCTCTTTCCCGACAATCCCCTCTGTGCATGAACCCTTACATATGGTAATTAAACATTAAAACACAATAAAAAAAAATAAAAAAAAATAAAAAAATACCATTAAAACACCCGCGGCTTATAGTCCGGTGCGGCTTATATAAGAAAAAAATAGTCAACTTTGCAGGTGCGGCTTATACACCGGTGCGGCTTATAGTCCGGAATTTACGGTATATGTGACTATGTCTATTTGGACGGTGGAGTCTGCAATAAAGTTTGATTGATAAAGTTTGATTGATTGATATATAACTGGTCTCTAACAGCAGCCACATGCTTCAACTGAAATGTAAATGCACCAGGGAATGCCTTGTGTAAACATCTCCAAGGCTGCGTTCACACTGCAGGTCTTCACGCTCAACTCAGAATTGATGCTCTATTCACCTTATTCACCACGCCCACTTTTTCTCTCTTCCGCGTTACACGCAATTGTATTTGTTCTTCCGCTTCAGCGCTAGTTGGCGGCCAATTTCAAAACAAAACGTCACTATAATAATGAATGAAGTTTGGCAACATTCAGAATTAAGCTACACTGCGGCCAACTTCAGTGACATGTTCATAGCATTACTGCTGCGAGGAGCCGATGGCTGTACCCGGTCGGCATTTAACGTTAAAGCACGTCGACAGTGTTTTCTCACTGCCAGTAGCCTACAGTAGGGTTTGACAGATTAGCTCGTCCGACCGGTGTCAGCACAGCCAGCGCTCCCAGTCCTCGCTGCTCGTTAAATATTTCCAAATAGGCGTTATTCTGATCAACTGGACTGGTCACATACGTTCTCACCCGAAAAATATTAAAACTTAAAAAAAAAAAAAAAAAATTACTTGAAAACAGCTTTTTGGCAAGTCTAAAAATGACTACGGTAGGCGTAATCTACAGTAATTCCGTGTCTAAAACCGGAAAGACGATTACAAAATGACGTCATGCAGAAGCGTCCTTGTATGGGCAAAGAATAAGGTGAATAGGCGATCACATTTTTATAGTATTCTTTAAGATGCAGCTCATATCCACCGATATGAACTGGCAGCGGCAGTACAGTATATTTGTTTCGACACATTTCTCTCTGCCTGTGTCTTGTTCATGCTAATGCTGGCTCAGCCACGCTGCTGCGGCTGCCAACGTTATAAGTGCTTCAGGTGACTGATGTAAGACGTGCTTATTGGCAATGCTGACACATTTCAAATAAAAGTCTCATGCATTATGAACATGCAACGGATTTAAGTGGGTAAGTTCATGCAGTGCAATGGCCGACAGACATGTCTGTCTGCTCCATGCAGCTTTTTGCTGTTCACACTGATTAGAAAACACCAGATCTGTGTCACATATTATGAGAATCTGAATTTGGACATCTGCGGATACAGCGTGAAGATAGCCAAATCGTTTATGGGTCAAAAGTAGCTTACCTGCCATAGGCTACCTCAGACAGAAACTGTAATAGAAACGATGTCTCTGCAGCTGAGGCTTGGGTGAGTGGAGGAGGAGGAGGAGGCCAATCTCCAATTTTATGGCCTGTTTATCTTTTTTTAACTTCACAGTTTATGCTGATCTGAGTTAGTATGAACATAGCTGTTCCTCACTGTCTTTGTCTGACCTGAGTTAGTATGAGCATAGCTGTTCCTCACTGTCTTTGTCTGATCTGAGTTAGTATGAGCGTAGCTGTTCCTCACTGTCTTTGTCTGATCTGAGTTAGTATGAGCATAGATGTTCCTCACTGTCTTTGTCTGATCTGAGTTAGTATGAGCATATATGTTCCTCACTGTCTTTGTCTGATCTGAGTTAGTATGAGCATAGATATTCCTCACTGTCTTTGTCTGATCTGAGTTAGTATGAGCATAGATGTTCCTCACTGTCTTTGTCTGATCTGAGTTAGTATGAACATAGCTGTTTCTCACTGTCTTTGTCTGATCTGAGTTAGTATGAACATATATGTTCCTCACTGTCTTTGTCTGATCTGAGTTAGTATGAACATAGCTGTTCCTCACTGTCTTTGTCTGATCTGAGTTAGTATGAACATAGCTGTTCCTCACTGTCTTTGTCTGATCTGAGTTAGTATGAGCATAGCTGTGCCTCACTGTCTTTGTCTGATCTGAGTTAGTATGAACATAGCTGTTCCTCACTGTCTTTGTCTGATCTGAGTTAGTATGAGCGTAGCTGTTCCTCACTGTCTTTGTCTGATCCAGGGGTGTCAGACTCATATTAGGTAGAGGGCCGGATTTGTTCAACTGAGACCTCATGGGGGCCGGATTTTTTTTTTTTACTAAAATCAATTCGACTCATTTACCCATTTACTTCACAAAAGAAATACTGCTCTTTCCATTTCTCTTGAAACTGCCTGCATTCCGTGTC
>NC_139652.1:7304578-7322078 GCF_964638095.1 Poromitra crassiceps
CTCCAGGAGATCACATGTCCATCAAGATGTGCTTCTCCAGGAGATCACATGTCCATCAAGATGTGCTTCTCCAGGAGATCACATGTCCATCAAGATGTGCTTCTCCAGGAGATCACATGTCCATCAAGATGTGCTTCTCCAGGAGATCACATGTCCATCAAGATGTGCTTCTCCAGGAGATCACATGTCCATCAAGCTGTGCTTCTCCAATACTGTGACATCTTTTTCTTTGGGTTCTCTGTTGAACAAGTTTGATGACCTCACTACCCAGTTCTTCTTCTGTTTATTCCAAACTGCTGGTGCTGCCGACGGAAATGTCAAACGCATCGCTTCCTGTGCACCAGAGGATTTCTCTTGGGAAAGACAGAAGAGCAAAATGTGAAGCTTTCATGAACTGGCTATTGAACTTTCTCAATCGGCAATAAAATGACAATGCTTTTGTTTAAAGTTTGTCGTTCCTCCTTCTATCATACAGTCTAAGATAGTTGATATAAAATATCTTATGTTGGGCTCAGAAGTGGTTTCAGTGCTAAACAGCTAAACATTCCTCTTTCACATTAGTGGAATTTCACTGTCTCTCTTAGAGTAACTGAACTTAAAGGGATACTCCACTTTTTCTGAGTTTAGCTCATTTGCCACATAACCAAGATACACTATACCTTACCGGCGGCGGCACTGTCCGCTCAGTTCACAGTGAGCTACAGTCGTGAAGTTAGTTAGTATCACCATAGAATGGAGGGTAATGGTACAGCTGTTAAAAATCTGCCAAAACACACATCTCACGGCGCCAAAATACATGTTGTGCTTCGGGTACTCACCACACGATGAAATATTAATCCAAAATGCACATAATCAGTCTTTTTGGAAGGAAAAGAGGTAGCCCGCACTACTTTCCAAACATGGTCGCCGACCTCTCAGTTGCATGGCCTTGCAGCAGAGTCCTGCAAAAAGGCAACAACGTAGGAGCCATGTATGTTTCTGTTGCGCTCAGACTGAATTCTCAGTATTTTACGGTAATCTGAAGCATGAGGCAGGGGGTGTGTCTTGCAGGGGGTGTGTCTGGCAGCTGGTCTGAGATGCAGGCAGAGGGAAGAGACTAGTTTCTGACGCATGTTTTCCGCTTTGTTTACATAACCGACATCATTTCAAGTATGCATACCGTGCATTGTGTGATGCTATGGACTGAAAAAAAACATTCAAAACTCAGCTGCGGCCTGCGGGGTCCAGGTGATTATTGGAGACAATACGAGTCGGACAGATACTGTAGTAGGCAAACGTTAGCGTCCACTACAACCATACACACTGGCTGTTTTCATAGCAACAGGCAACAACATGGATACCGTGAAAGTTGAACGTTGTAAAAGTGGATTTACGTTACTGCAACAGCGATCATAAAGGCAGTATGGATTATACCGGACATATTGGAAATAACTGGTAAGTCACTTTGCTTGCTGTACAAGCAAGCTGTAGTATCTGATAGCAGAGCTAACCAGCTGGTTAGTCAGCTAGCAGCTGCTAAAAGCTAATTAACGTACATCAGCTGACGAGTCTCGGCCAGAAAGACTCCTGTTCGCCTCCCGTGTGAAACGGTGGCAGTTTGGTTAGGGTCACTACAACATGTTTGCACTGCAGATTTAACGGTTATTATATATATGTGGTTCCGGGTCGGGGCACGGGTCTCATGTCTGCGGGGGAGGGGGGGGGGGTTGCGGTACTGATTGGTCATTATGTGCGGGTTACTGGGGCGGGATCGGTATTGCACGTCGCCGGGCCGGGCCGGGCGGGGCCGGGTCTTGAAAATCAGACCCACGCAGGACTCTGCCTGGCAGATGTTGGCCTTTGGCCGGGGATTCCAGCAGTGCATGAAGACAGAAGGTTGTGTGTGTGTGTGCGTGCGCGTGCGTGCATGTGTGTGTGTGTGTGTGTGTGCGCGTGTGTGCGCGTGTGTGTGTGTGTGTGTGTGTGTGTGTGTGTGTGTGTGCGTGTGCGTGTGCGTGCGTGTGTGTGTGTGTGTGTGAAGACAGAAGGTGCGGTCACGACTCACTCATCCCACAGCCGCTCCTCTTTGTCTCTCTGTTCAGACACATCCCTCATTTCCTCTCTCTCTCTCTCTCCTCCCATCCCTCCTCTGCCTCTATCTCGCTCGCCCATATCCTCCTCCTCCCCATGTCTGTCTGGTGACCCCCCCCTCCTCCACCTCCACCTCCACCCCTTCTCCGTCTGTCTAGAGACAAGATGTGGAGAAATGTTTGTCATTCTGGGAGATAAAATGTCCACCTGCTTTTGATTGTGAAATAAGTCCTGTCCTAATGCTACACACTGTATATACTGAAAACAAACTGTTACCAGTATATTTATTAATATTTCAAATCATCCAGTCCACAGAAACGTAGCAGACGGCGACGCTGTGTGATACCGGTGTTTTCAGCTCTGCCTATTACGACTTATTTTGCCAATTCCTCGCCTACCTTTTGCTATCTTATCTTTTATCTGCCTGCGATATCACATCGCTACTTAATAACTCTTCTCTCTCAATCCGCGGACATCTGAAACAACCGTTCTATCGCCAAACGTTAGCCTAGCCGCCTGCTAGGCTAACGTAAACAAGAGCTGCTAGCCACCAGCTAACAGCTAACGTTAAACTGTTTACAATGCTCTCGCTCTCCCCCTCGGATAATCACCATGCTACGGGACTATCCAATACGACTACGCTTAGTGGATCCGTGGAATCACGCTCATTTCCTTCGGATGATGAAGTTATTTTCAAGCTGCTGCCTGATACTACTTCAACACCAGCTCCCTCAGTATCCCGGGTCCTCATCGCACAACAACTAGCCACAACATCCGAGCGACTGGACCGGCGTCAACCTAGGCTACCAGCCTCTGCTCCTAATGGCCTCAGGTCCCCGGACTGGCCCGCACTGCCCCGGCGTCAACCTAGGCTACCAGCCTCTGCTCCCAAGGCCCCAGGTCCCCGGGCACCGCAACGGCGTGAGCTGCTTCTGGCCGCAGCACTACGACACGTTCCGGACATGGCTAACGCCAGCCATCTCCCTCCCGAATCGGGTAAGATCGATCCAATTCTTACTATCCACTCTCTCTTAGATATGATTAATCTATTAGAAAACCGTGTTTCCCAACTAGAGAACGATAAACGCCAGTCACCTAATGATAGTCTTGTTACACTTAACCAGACTGGCTTCCCTGATCATTTACAATGTACCTCAGTAGCTGATGTGTATTGTGAATTAAGCGAGGATGCTAGCTGCGGTCCAGCTGGTACCCCCGTTAATGCTACTCCGCAGCACGAGCAGAACAACCCGGCCAATGTCTCGTTGGCCCCACAGTCTGTGGATGATGGGTTTACAGTTGTCTCACACTGCCGTGGCGTTAAACGTGCACAGCCCGCCGCTGTGCAGCCCGTTTCCCAACAAACCACTTCGGTTGAGATCCGAAATAGATTCACGCCGCTTGCTAACTCTCCTGTTCAGCATGCTGTGTCGTCCACTCCGCCCGACAATATTAAACCCTCTATTCTATTGATTGGAGACTCTATAACCCGCAATATCAAGCTTAACACACCAGCCGAGATAGTTTGTCTGCCCGGGGCCAGAGTACCCGACATTGAAGCTACTCTTAGGGTGCTAACAAATAGCCATAAACAGACAATTACCCAGGCTACCCATGATAACATCATACTACACGTTGGCACCAACAATGCCAGGTTTAAACAATCGGAGATCACAAAGCACAGCATAACTAGGACCTGTGCTTTTGCTAGCAAGATGAGTCGGCATCCATTAATTGTCTCTGGTCCCCTCCCTGTCACACTTAACTCTGACATTTTTAGCAGGCTGTTTTGGCTCAACAACTGGCTGGCCAAACACTGTGCTGATAAGGGCTACCTATTCTTAGATAACTGGCCCTCTTTTAGAAGCATGACTGGCATGCTTAAGATGGATGGCATCCACCCTACCCCATTGGGTGCTAGCACCTTATCAAAAAACCTGGATAGTTGCCTACGGCAAACCCAGACTATTATCCTTGAATGACAGTTTCACCCACAACATGCAGGGCCACAGGCTGCTAGACAGCCTGTTAGTTCTACTTGTGCGGTTATGGAGTCTGCTAGTTCAATTAACTTAGTCTATCCAATACAGACTGTGCTCCGTCCGCGCCGCACTATTACTAGTAACCGACCCATAAACGCTCTGCAATATCCTAACCCAAATCTTATTGTTATTAATCCGACTATTACCACCGCCGCTCCGTCTCCGTATTATACCACGATCTCTCAAATTAGCACAGTTTCTCTTCGTCGCTCCGTCCCCTCACGCCGCTCTCGTCCACCCCTCAAAACGTCAAACACCAACCTCATTGAGATTAAATCTACTCTTGGTATCGAATGCTCTAAATTAACTAATATTGATGATAAATCTATTCGATTTGGATTCATTAATATCAGATCAATCACCAATAAAGCCCTCCTCGTCAATGACTTAATCATTGAACATAATATTGACGTTATGGGATTATGCGAAACCTGGCTAAAACCGGACGTTGTTCTTCCACTCATTGAAGCCTCCCCCCCTAACTTTGACAATTCGCATGTTGCCAGAATGTCAAGAAATGGTGGGGGCGTTGGCCTAATTTATAACTCAAATCTAGGTCTTCTACAGGATCAAAAGTATAAGCTCCTATCTTGTGAGATACTTACTATGAGACACTCTAATATAGCTGGCCTCGGAGCCTTCTACCTAGTTATGCTCTACCGCCCACCTGGGCCCTATTCATCTTTTCTGGATGAATTTTCCAATTTTCTCTCTGACCTCGTAACCCGCACGGATAATATCCTTATCATTGGCGATTTCAATATTCATGTTAACCGTAAAGCTGACCCACTCTGCAAAGCCTTTCTATCTTTAGTCGACACCCTTGGCTTCACTCAGTTGGTTCATGAACAAACGCATTCTAACGGCAACACGCTTGATCTCGTCCTTGCTCGTGGGATTAACGTCTCAGATCTGTCAGTCATGATTTACCCTCCAGCACTGTCAGATCATTATCTCATTCAATTTAAAATAGACCTGCCCCTCCGGCAATCAAACCTAGCTGATACCTATACCGCCCGGCGTATCGATAGTTCTACTCCCACTGAACTCGCTGATTTGTTATCGGGGCCGCTTTCCTCTCTCCCAGAGCGGATCGACTCCATTAATGAATTCACAAATCAATTTAATTCAATCCTACTCGCCTCGCTTGATTCTATCGCACCTCTACGTACTAAAATCCGTCGCCCTAAAAAACCCTCGCCTTGGTATACTGACGATACACGCGCACAAAAACTAATATGCAGAAAACTAGAACGTAAATGGCGATCATCCAAGCTTGAAGTCTATCGACTAGCTTGGAGTGATAGCCTATTAAAATACAAATGTATGCTCTCCGCTGCAAGAGCCTCCTACCTATCAGATCTTATTAACACTAATAAAAATAATCCTAAATTTTTATTTGACACGGTCGCAAATCTTACTCGCAAACCATCCCCCAATACAAACTCTCCATTTACAGCTAATGATTTCCTTGACTTCTTTAACCGTAAAATTATCTGTATTAGAGATGAAATTAGCAACTCTCTATTACTCACAAAGGGTGCTAACCCCTTTCCTAGCCCTGTCCTTAGAACCTTAGACGAGAGTACTATACTCTCGAATTTTGAGACTATCTCCCTAAATGCACTTTCAAAAATTGTACTTTCATCTAAATCCACAACCTGTTTATTCGACCCTCTCCCTGCAAAGTTGATTAAGGAACTCCTTCCAATACTAGGCCCCCCCTTACTTAACATTATCAATAGCTCCCTCTCCTCTGGCACTGTCCCTGCCTCCTTCAAATCTGCTGTGATCAAACCTCTACTTAAAAAGCCAAACCTTGATTCTGAGGTTCTTAACAACTTCAGGCCAATCTCAAATCTCCCCTTCCTCTCTAAAGTTCTTGAAAAAGTAGTCTCAACACAATTAACTGACTACCTCTCGCATAATAAACTTCTCGATCCCTTTCAATCTGGTTTTAGATCACTCCATAGTACTGAAACTGCTCTTACAAAAGTAACCAATGACCTTCTCCTCGCGTCCGACTCTAATTTCTCCTCTCTTCTCATTTTATTAGACTTAAGCGCAGCCTTCGATACAATCGATCATAAGATCCTCCTAGACCGCTTATCTAACTACGTAGGTATCCGGGGCACTGCCCTATCCTGGCTAAAGTCATATTTGTCTGATAGGACACATTGTGTCTCATATAAAAATATCATGTCCACTTTCTCCTCAGTGAAGTTTGGTGTACCGCAGGGATCAGTCCTGGGTCCCTTACTCTTTGGAGTTTACTTACTGCCTCTTGGCGAAATTTTCCGTAGATATGGCATTGACTTTCACTGTTATGCCGATGATACCCAAATTTATATACCAATTAGACCAGACGATCGCTCTAAACTCGCTAATCTTGAATCCTGCTTAATCGCTGTTACAGACTGGATGTCAAATAATTTCTTACGACTAAACGCCAACAAAACTGAACTACTAGTTGTTGGCCCAAAAACCCAACTTCCATTTCTCACTGATCTTAGTCTGAACATTGAGAACTGCGTAATTACTCTAAACTCAAAGGTGAAAAACCTAGGTGTTACCTTTGATCCTACTCTGTCATTCGATGCTCACATTAAGGATATCACTAAAATAGCTTTCTTTCATCTCCGCAATATTTCAAAGATCCGTCCCTTGCTAAATGCAACGGATGCCGAAACCTTAATACACGCCTTTGTTTCATCTAGACTCGACTACTGTAACGTCTTATTCTCTGGCCTTCCACTTTGTAGCACAAATAAATTACAACTCGTGCAAAACGCCGCTGCTAGAATTCTAACTAGAACTAAGAAGTTTGATCATATAACTCCGGTCTTAATCTCCCTCCACTGGCTCCCAATTCAGGCCAGATCAGACTTTAAGGTGCTTCTGTTAACCTATAAATCCCTGCATGGGCTCGCACCTCCGTACTTATCTGAGCTAATCATTCCCTATGTTCCCACGCGTACTCTCCGCTCACAGGACGGTAATTATCTTACCGTCCCTAAAATTAAGAAAAAATCAGCAGGTAGCAGAGCATTCTCTTACCGTGCTCCACATCTCTGGAACCAGCTTCCTCTGTCAGTTAGGGAAGCTGGCTCCATTGAAATCTTCAAAACTAGACTCAAAACCCATTTATTCTCCCAATCATTTGGCTGTGCTTGATAGTTGTGCTTGATGATGTCATTCTTTAGAAATATTTATTAGCTCTTGAGTACATACAATCCTGAATTGCTGAGCGGGCTGTCTCAAGCCAGCAATATCATTATAAACTTAGACTTGACCTAATTTAATAATATGGCATCAGCCGATCCAGTAGCTCAGATATAAAATCAAATAGCTGGTGAATAAACTTAGTCCTGAACTGCTGAGCGGGCTGTCTCAAGCCAGCAGTATCAGTATAAACATAGACTTGACCTAATTTAATAATATGGCATCAGCCGATCCAGTAGCTCAGATATAAAATCAAATAGCTGGTGAATAAACTTAGTCCTGAACTGCTGAGCGGGCTATCTCAAGCCAGCAGTATCAGTATAAACTTAGACTTGACCTAATTTAATAATATGGCATCAGCCGATCCAGTAGCTCAGATATAAAATCAAATAGCTGGTGAATAAACTTAGTCCTGAACTGCTGAGCGGGCTGTCTCAAGCCAGCAGTATCAGTATAAACATAGACTTGACCTAATTTAATAATATGGCATCAGCCGATCCAGTAGCTCAGATATAAAATCAAATAGCTGGTGAATAAACTTAGTCCTGAACTGCTGAGCGGGCTATCACAAGCCAGCAGTATCAGTCTAAACTTAGACCTAGACTACCTAGACCTGAATTAGCAGTATAGTATTAGTCATCCTAAAAAATCCTAATAAATTTTGTTTTGACCTAATTTTATTGTTGTCTATAGAGTTAGTTCCACCTCTGCGCAGATTCCCCCGCTCTCTTCTCTCTCTCCCCCTCAGGTGTCCTTCATTGGCCTGACGTACACCCCCGCCGCTGCAGCCCTAGGTCCGGCCGTCATCGCCCTAGCCACCTGTCGTCACCCTAGGCCATCTACCCGCTACTCCATCTACTGTCTGACACCCCGGGCTCTTCACCACCACCGACCCCTATCCTCATCATCCTGGTCACCTGCCTGCCTAAGGGAAGGGGGGGACCCCCCCCCCCCCCCCCCCCAGCCTCAACAACGCGGACTCTTGGATTCCTCAGATCATCCTCATGGAACTCCCAATCTTGTTACCCTTTTGTCACCTAGCTAATTAACTAGTATTCTCTAAACCTACGAACACTTAAAGACTGCATTTTCTATTTCTTTTTGGACTCTACTTTTTAGATTTTCAACTCCCTTCCCTGATCTTAGGATAATTTAAAAATTACATTTCTATATCCTTTCTGTTGGACTCTTTTTACATTTTCAATTTTCTGTTCTCTTGTACATTTTATTTCCATATTAAACCATTCACAGAGTTTCATTATCGGAAACTCTGTGCATGGTTTAGCCCGGCATCTCTCGGCCTGTCTCGGAGGGGAGTCCCCAGATGGGGGTCCGCTGCTGTGGCCTGGTGGGTGGGCCCGTCCCCCGCGTGGCCTGCTCTCACGCTCTCGGTCACTATGCTGGTGGCTGGGGGCTGGGGGGGCGGGTCGCGTGGGGGCTGGGTCCGCCTGGGCCGCAGCAATTGGCCCCTAGCACAACGACCTCACAAGGTTCCTCCTCAGCCAAGTCACTGGGGCAATCCATGCGGCGATCCATATGGTGGAAAGGTTTTCTTGCGTTCACTGGGGGTGAGGGGGTGCCGCTGTGTCCCGGCCTGGCCTTCCCTCCCACGCCATATGTGGGCGGGGGCCGGGTCGGGGGGCATCGGTGCTCTTCATCACTGGTCGAGGGCTGCCGGTTGGTTTAGAACAGCTTAGGTAGGCGATAGATTAGCTACAGCCTAAGGCTGACCTGTTAGTGTTCAGGCTAAAATCAGACTAGAGCAGGGTAGGATAGGCCAGATTAGGCTGTAGATTAGCTAGATACTATGTCCCAGTTAGCTCTGGTTAATGCTTAGAGTAGTCAGTTGTCTGATCTTCTCCCCCCCCCCTCTCTTTCCCCCTTTCCCCGCTTCTTCCCTTCTTCCCCCTTCTTGTTCTCCTCTCTTTCCATGCTCTTTCCTCCCCCACATCCCACCGCCCCCCCCTCCCTTCTCCTGCTCTCTCCTCATTCTCCCCCCCCTCTGCTCCTTCTCCTCTTCTCCCCTATTTTCCTGAATCCCTGCCACTTCCTGCTCTCCCTTCTCTCACATTCCCCCTGCTCTCCTTCCCCTGCACCTCTACTCTCTGTCCTCCCCCCTCTCTCACATTCCCCCTGCTCTCCTTCCCCTGCACCCTCCCACCTCTCCTTCTCTGTTCTCTCCTCCTCCACATTTCCCATTTTCTCCCCACCCTCGCCCTAATCCGGGCCCGTATCCTACTCCCTCCCTCCACCCTAGACCCTACCTCTACTCTACCTCCCCTGTACCCTCCCATCTCTCCTTCTCTGTTCTCTCCTCCTCTCTGTCCTCTCCCCTCTCTCACATTCCCACTGCTCTCCTTCCCCTGCGCCCTCCCACCTCTCCTTCTCTGTTCTCTCCTCCTCTCTGCCCTCTCCTCCCTCTCACATTCCCCCTGCTCTCCCTCCCCTGCACCCTCTCCTTCTCTGTTCTCTCCTCCTCCACATTTCCCATTTCTCCCCACCCTCGCCCTAATCCGGGCCCGTATCCTACTCCCTCCCCTCCCCCAACCCTAGACCCTACCCCTACCCTGGCTCTCCCTCCCCTGCACCCTCATCTCTCTTCCCCTGTCCTCTCCTCCTCCACATTTCCTATTTCCCCCCCACCTCCCCCCTCTCCTCCCTCCCTCCCTCCACCCTAGACCCTACCTCTACTCTACCTCCCCTGTACCCTTCCACCTCTCCTTCTCTGTTTCTCTCCTCCTCTCTGTCCTCTCCCCTCTCTCACATTCCCACTGCTCTCCTTCCCCTGCGCCCTCCCACCTCTCCACATTTCCTATTTTCTCCCCACCTCCCCCCTCTCCTCCCTCTCCCTCCCTCCTCCACTCTCCTGCTTTCTTCAAATGTTCAAATGTTATCTTTATTCTGTATATTCTTGTTACTGTGTGTTAGCTAGAATCAGCTAGACATACTTTCTGTGAAGCCCTCTGAGACATGCTTGTGAATTAGGGCTATATAAATAAACTTGACTTGACTTGACTTGACGTCTTTGTATAGTTGATGTAAGGTGCTCTGCTTTCATGCCAGAGATTAATTTGTCAAAGTGGGTAGCACTTATTTTCAAAATGGTAATTAACTCATTTTGGAATAACTAAGAAGAGACAACCTGCACTCGAAGCTATACACTCACATTGCATCTGAACCTATACACTCACACTGCATCTGAAGCTATACACTCACACTGCATCTGAAGCTATACACTCACACTGCATCTGAAGCTATACACTCACACTGCATCTGAAGCTATACACTCACACTGCATCTGAAGCTATACACTCACACTGCATCTGAAGCTATACACTCACACTGCATCTGAACCTATACACTCACACTGCATCTGAAGCTATACACTCACACTGCATCTGAACCTATACACTCACACTGCATCTGAAGCTATACACTCACACTGCATCTGAACCTATACACTCACACTGCATCTGAAGCTATACACTCACACTGCACCTGAAGCTATACACTCACACTGCAGCTGAAGCTATACACTCACACTCACACTGCAATTGGTGTTCAGTATCTTACCCACTTGCGGGGTTCGAACCACCGGCCTTCTGATTAGCGGCCGAGCCGCTCTGCCTCCTCCTGAGCCACAGACACACACAGCAGCTTGGCTGAGCCGACGCTGACACACGACGACAAAGAGACAAATGGAAATGAATGCAAAATGGAAATAAAGCACAAATAATTAGCGTGATTGATAGTTGCGGAGACGCCTCGGTTGAGTCCAAACTTGACGGCACCTAATTGTAACTGAAATGTGTTGAAAACAAGCAGGAGCCGGCTATTTGAAAGTGTTTTGCCCTCCTTCTCCTATAGACACAATGCCCATTTAGCCCATTAGCTGCCACACAATGCCCATTCACATGGACACGTATAAGACCATCCACTCCGTTATCAACAGTGTTGGGGGTAACTCATTACAAAAGTAACATATCACATGTAATATATTACTTTTAGCAGTAACTCAGTAATATAACTTCTTACCAATAGGATTTCAGTAATATTATACCAGTTACTTTGTCAAGTAAGACAAGTTACAAATTGAGTTACTTTTTTTTTTAAATCAAAGCATGTATTTAAATAAAGATACAATAATTTCCTGATAAAATTGTGTGTTTTCATGCAAATAACTACTATAGATGACAATAAAAAAAAGGAAAAGGATAACATTTATAATCTTGGATTGTTTACACTGATTTCAAGACAGTTTAAATTATTTTCCGGGATGGTTCCGGGGCGGCGATGTCATTCTGCTACTGCTGTTATTTTGGTGAAAGTAATGCAAAAGTAGTGTAATAACTAATGAGTTACTCTACACAGACAGTAATATCGTAAAGTAACTTATTACTTTCAAATGAGAGTAACTAGTAATATGTAGTATATTACATTTTGAAAGTAACGTGCCCAACACTGGTTATCAAGGGGTCATTCTGTTCTTGAAGGATGTCTGTTTCTCCCCTGATTGGTTAATGCGGTTACCCCCCGTTCCCATAACTTGTATGATCGCCCCGTGAAAAGAAATAGGATGCACAAGAGAGTAGACGTTTTTTTGTTAGCCCTATAAATGGCTGTGTGCATTCAAGTATAAATCTAGGCTAACGCTGTCACATGCTCCCATTGGAGGTATAGGAGTGAAGGCTGAATAGAACAGGAGAATGTGGGAACTGGAGGTTTTCTGCCCTGTCAGGGTCGCCATCTGCTCTTTATCCAAGTTGGCACCGGGCCCTGGTCCAGCCCTTGGCACCTACACGCACACGCACGCACGCGCACACACACACACGCGCACACGCACATACACACACAGCATATACACACACAGCACAGCACGCACACAAACACACAACAGACATGCAATTATTATAACTACTGTACATAGTATGTAACATACTGAGATCACGACCAAGTTTGTCTCTTCTTTTACACAAGTGCCGTAAGTGTTTATTCGTGTGCTTGAATGTGCATGTGTGAGTGAGTGCGTGCGTGTGTGTGTGTGTGTGTGTGTGTGTGTGTGTGTGTGTGTGGTTGTGTGTGTGTGTGTGTGTGTGCGTGTGTGTGTGTGCGTGTGTGTGTGGTTGTGTGTGTGTGTGTGTGTGTGTGTGTGTGTGTGGACAAGTTGGAGTGTGTGTTTGTATATGTGTGTATTTGTACACATGACAAACAAAGAATGTGTCAGTGTTTGAGTGGCAAGACAAGAGGGCTACAAGTATTTGTTTGTGAGTGCCTGAATGTGTTTCTTTAGTGTGTGTGTGTGTGTGTGTGTGTGTGTGTGTGTGTTTGTGTGTGTTTGTGTGTCCATGCGTGCAAGTGTGTGTGTGTGTCCATGCGTGCGAGTGTGTGTACCCCCGTGTGAATGCAAACCCAAAAGCGATTGGCTTTTGTTTTGAAGGAGTGGGTGGGGTAGGTGCGTGACAAGCAGCGTTCTTTCCTTGGGTACAATTTGGGTTGCTTGGCTCAACAGGGGTGTTGGTGCGTGGGTGCATGTGTGTGTGTGTGTGTGTGTGTGTGTGTGTGTGTGTGTGTGTGTGTGTGTGTGTGTGTGTGTTCGCGCGCGCTCGTGCGTGTGTGTGGGTGTGTGTGCATGCGTGTGTGTGTGTGTGTAGTGGGGGTGGAACGGTGTTGGTTCCCAAAACAAAACCAGCAGCTGTTTTGACAGGCTCACACACAAACTGCTGTCATCTTAGCGACCATACACTCCAGCCATGCCTTTACTTCTATCAAACCTGGATGGATTTAGGATTTAGTCAAATCTTTTCAACCAACAACCAGTTATACTAATATAGCCTATAATATCACCTTATAACACAAGGGGCCCTATCTTCCCCCTGGCCTTAGGCGCTTTTTGCGCTAAACGCAAAAAAACACGCTTTGCGCCTGACTCGGGAAGATAGCATCATGTTTTTAGGCCCCGAAATGCGCTTAACGCCGAAGAGGCGTGGCGCAGTGCCAGAATAGGCCAGAATAGGCGTTTCGGCCTTAAATACCGGCCTAACGCTATCTTCCCCCCTGGCGTTAATTTAGCGCTTAGCGCTTTTCAAAACCAGGCCTTATACAGTGCGCCGGGGATATCGCCAGTAACCTACTGTAGGCCTATACTGCAAAAGTTAACTGTTGAAAATTCGATGTCTGGTTTTGTCACGAGTAGCATACAGCTGAAGTCTCTCTCGCCATCAAGCAGACAGTGACGGAAGCATGTTTCTTTATGTGCGCCAAGGGGAAAATGACGGACTAAATTGGTGGGTACTGCGTGCGTAATTACGCAGCGGAGATGCAGGAGAGATGCAGATACAGCGTGCCGGCCCCGGGGATGCACCCACGGCACAATGACCCGATGAAAAAAAAGTTGTTATACCGTAGTTTTGAGCCCCTGTCATTCAGAGGCTGTTGCATCATCCTACCTGTGCAGTGGGGGGGAAGAAAAGGTAGCGAGAGAAAAGGATATCATTCTGCCCAAACTTTCTCCAATCTATTTGAGACAGATGGGGATGAAAGAGGGAGGGGGGGAGCTCAGAGCGCTTTGGTCGGGCTTTTCCGACCGGACTGGATCGCTCCGTGGAATTGGAGCTTGAAATGGAAAATTGTGATTCGTTTACTGCAGTTCTCCAATGAGCACGCTGTGAATAATTCTACGCTTAAAAGGCGTGGTTAAGTGGTTAACAGATGGGTTTAGCGCAGAGGGGAAAATATGGACTGCGCCTGACCACGCCCACTAATAGGGCTGCGCCTGGCGTTGAACGCTATTTTAAGGCCAGGGGGCAGATAGGGCCCAAACTCTCTAATATAGAAATAATATACATAGTATATCATTGGGTATTATGGATCTTACACAGCAGTTAAAAGCATGATGTTATGTTATATAGATGCAACATTCTCTCATTGACTTTACTGAGACTAATGGAGAAGAGAAAACAACAAGGATTCCATGGTTACCTGGTGGTTATGGCAAGAGTTGGCATAGCAACCAACGAAGCATGGCCAGCTGAGGTTTAGCACAGCTGGAACACATCTGTGACCAATCAGATTGCTTGGCTTGAAACGACCCGTAGTATAATTTCTGAATCTTAGTCTTAGTAATGAGTTTTGAATTTTGGAGTTTGAAGAGTCAGTGAGGATAATTCTGTCATAAAATAGACCCAAGAAGATCACCAGTCTATGGAGAGCGGAACATGCATTATATATATATATATATATATATATATATAGTGGTTGTATGTTGTGCACAGATCAAAAACCAAACTTCAGTTGCACTTGGGGTGAGTGAGTCCTTAAAGAAAAACCTTTTTATTAGAAAAACAGCATGCTTACACTCTGGGCAAACAGACTTGGAAAGTTTGCACAATCCAAGTATAGTGGAAGAACTGTGAAGTTGCAAAAGATTAGATTTGGTTTCCTTCTTGTTCGGTGTGTGTGTGTGTGTGTGTGTGTGTGTGTGTGTGTGTGTGTGTGTGTGTGTGTGTGTGTGTGTGTGTGTGTGTGTGTGTGTGTGTGTGTGTGAGTGTGTGTGTGTGTGTGTGTGTGTGTGTGTGTGTGTGTGTGTGTGTGTGTGTGTGTGTGTGTGTGTGTGTGTGTGTATGTGTGTGTGTGTGTTATTGTTTTCTCTCCTGTCTGTCGGCAAAATATCTCAAAAAGCAACAAAGGCATTAGGCTGGAAAATGCTCTTGGCGATGTTCCAGCTCTCGGTGATGATCCAGATCCACTAATATCCGCCATTGGGCGATTGTAGCTTTTTAGCCATGACTTTTATGTCACATTCAGGTGCTGGTGGGAAAGTCCAACAGCATTGCATTCACCTACTATTTTCATTTGTGCATTTTTAAATGAAAATGAAATCAACATGAAATCAGCATTGGTTTTTCTTTTTTTCGGTCTGTGAAAAGAAAATGCAATGATCAAACATACAGGGACAGTGCTTGTGTGGTCAGTGGTCTGGCACCTTTCACACATAGCAGTCAATATATAACATTAGGCTACTAACGTTACCTTCCTGAGCTGAATGGACAGCACTGATACTATATATAGGCTACTAGCCTGCTGGCATTTTCACATTGGCTGATGTTCACACATGATGGCATGCCTAATATGCCTAATGTTACTACTGTTATGCTTCTGGAACATTGTTTGACTGTTCCGGTTGGTCTAGCTCACATCAGCCACAAAATATCCTACTCCCCCGTACCCCGTACAGTCTAATGCCCAGGCATTAGACTGTACGTGGGAGAAGGCTATTTCCTGTCTAATGCCGGGGCTTTAGACTGTACATGGGAGCAGGCTATTTCCTGAAGCCAGGAAATAGCCTGCTGCCCCATAAAGTCTAATGCCCGAGCATTAGACTCGGAATGGAGATCTGTCTCGCCATTGCGAAAGAACCCTAACCCTAACCCGGGGGACCGGCTGGAGCTAACCTCTCCCAGCCCCCACGTCTAAACCTAACCTCTCCCACCCCCCATGCCTAAACCTAGCCTCCTGCAGACCCTAACCCTAACCTCTCCCACCCCCCACGCCTAAACCTAACCTCCTGCAGACCCTAACCCTAAACCTAACCTCTCCCACCACTGTAGGCTAAATAACTCAAGATGCTATGTCGGAATGGCGGACCTAATATCTTTCGCAATGGCGAAACCTTTTTTGGAGATAAAAAGGGCCGCCTCTCCGAAAGCATAGAAGTCAATGATCGGAATGCCGACACTTCGGAATGGCGAGAGGACCCCGTCTCGAGGCTGATCTGGCTGATAAATTGTCCAGGTTGCCGTTTTCAAGTGACTTTGATCAACTAACGTTACAAAGGAACCAACACCTCTGCTGTCATTGTTTTTATTTAGCCAGGCAGCTGCTGGGCGCATGCGAGTACTGTGGACGGACGCCAGCTTTAGCACATGCTGCCTGCAGGTCCCCCAACGGCCACCGGTGTCAGTAATAGTTAGAACTTACGGATTGGACCCTTAAATTAATATAGTGTGTACTGTAGATGTTATTCATAGCAAGACAATGGAGAACACATGGGGTGTTGGTGTAGCAGATGTTCAGCAGGCAAACAGCAGTGTGCTCACCAAGCTTTCCAACATGTTTTCCTCCTGGATGTTTACTCTTTACCTCACATTTATTCAGAGAACACAGGGTTAATTTCCATCGTTTGAGGGTTATGCCAGTAAGTGATGTTTTAACAAATTTCAATAATGAAGACTACTTAGCAGCCAACGCCCAGTTCAGTTCATATTACAGTGCATGCCCCATTTCTTTGAGGTTGTATAACTCATTAATTGTTAGGCACGCCCCCTTTCATTCATGCTGTCTCCTCATCCATTCAGTTGCACACTGCTTCCCCTCTGTGGCAATAACCAATCAGCCCAAGCTCTATTCCTTTCCTGCTGAGCCAACCACCTAACCAACGTAGTATATCAGAGTCCATGTTTTACTATGCTATATGCTGCGTATGTGCTATATGTCATCCTCAGTTGCTGATCATTATCGCTGAAGCAGTTGTTTTCGCCCCACCTCCTCCCCTGACCACCACCATCGTCATGCCTCCTGATTGAAGAATTCCCTATGGGGGGATTTCCTATCCTATTCTTCACTGACGACGCCCTCTCATCATCTCAGGAGAGCGTCATGATATCATGGAGTCATACGCCAAAATTAATTTGTTGTATCATTAAAGCTTGTTATACTTTCTATTAGTCTCTCATTATTGAACTAATTACTGGCAAAGGAATTTAGTACTGTTGTAGTAGTAGGCCTAGTTGTGTGCGTGTGTGTGTGTGTGTGTGTGTGTGTGTGTGTGTGTGTGTGTGTGGGTGTGTGTGTGTGTGTGTGTGTGTGTGTGTGTGTGTGTGTGTGTGTGTGCGTGTATGCACTGACATGTGTGTTTGTGGCTTAGCAGCCAATCCCTTTAAAAATAACTGTCATTAACCCTTGTAGCTCTTGAAAGACCACCCAGATGTTTGGCTGTGTGTGTGTGTGTGTGTGTGTGTGTGTGTGTGTGTGTGTGTGTGTAGGTGTGTGTGTGTGTGTATGTGTGTGTGTGTGTGTGTGTGTGTGTGTGTGTGTGTGTGTGTGTGTGTGTGTGTGTGTGTGTGTGTGTGTGTGTGTGTGTGTGTGTGTGTATGTGTGTGTGTGTGTGT
>NC_139652.1:7327078-7329578 GCF_964638095.1 Poromitra crassiceps
AAAATCATACCTACAACTAAATAAAGTATCAATATTTTCCCCCAAGTCTCTGTGTATAATAACAAAGCTATGAAGTGACAGCAACTACATCTGACTGACATACAGTTATCCTCTTAAACTCCACCATGAAATTTGGAAAGCCCTCGTGGCTGAGTGGTTAAAGCCGCTTGCTTTGCAATCAGAAGTTCAGTGGTTCGAATCCACCACTGGGTTTTAGCAATCTCTGTCCCAGCCGGGAGCTTCTTTACAGGTCCGCTACCATGTAACTACATATGACCTACAGTTGAAAAGACTCACTCCACTTTACAGGTCCGGTACCATGTAACTACATATGAACTACAGTTGAACAGTCTCACTCCACTTTACAGGTCCGGTACCATGTAACTACATATGAACTACAGTTGAACAGTCTCACCCCACTTTACAGGTCTGTTACAATGTAACTACATATGAACTACAGTTGAACAGACTCACTCCATTTTACAGGTCTGTTACAATGTAACTACATATGAACTACAGTTGAACAGACTCACTCCGTTTTACAGGTCTGTTACAATGTAACTACATATGAACGTAATTTAGAACTATTGGTAATTACTGTGTAATTACATTTGGTGTTCATGTGTAATTACAAATAGTTCATATGTAACTAGGGTACCTGTAAAATAAAGGGTTACCGACAGATCTAAATATAGCCTTGTGGAGTGTGCAGGCCAAGTAGACAGATTTAAATATAGCCTTGTGGAGTGCGCAGAAACAAGTAGACATATCTAAATATAGCGTTGTGGAGTGCGCAGGAACAAGTAGACGGATCTAAATATAGCCTTGTGGAGTGCGCAGGAACAAGTAGACGGATCTAAATATAGCCTTGTGGAGTGTGCAGGAACAAGTAGACAGATCTAAATATAGCCTTGTGGAGTGTGCAGGAACAAGTAGACGGATCTAAATATAGCCTTGTGGAGTGTGCAGGCCAAGTAGACAGATCTAAATATAGCCTTGTGGAGTGTGCAGGAACAAGTAGACGGATCTAAATATAGCCTTGTGGAGTGTGCAGGAGCAAGTAGACGGATCTAAATATAGCCTTGTGGAGTGTGCAGGAACAAGTAGACAGATCTAAATATAGCCTTGTGGAGTGTGCAGGAACAAGTAGACAGATCTAAATATAGCCTTGTGGAGTGTGCAGGAACAAGTAGACGGATCTAAATACAGCCTTGTGGAGTGTGCAGGAACAAGTAGACGGATCTAAATATAGCCTTGTGGAGTGTGCAGGAACAAGTAGACGGATCTAAATATAGCCTTGTGGAGTGTGCAGGAACAAGTAGACAGATCTAAATATAGCCTTGTGGAGTGTGCAGGCCAAGTAGACAGATCTAAATATAGCCTTGTGGAGTGTGCAGGAACAAGTAGACGGATCTAAATATAGCCTTGTGGAGTGTGCAGGAACAAGTAGACGGATCTAAATATAGCCTTGTGGAGTGTGCAGGAACAAGTAGACGGATCTAAATATAGCCTTGTGGAGTGTGCAGGAACAAGTAGACAGATCTAAATATAGCCTTGTGGAGTGTGCAGGCCAAGTAGACAGATCTAAATATAGCCTTGTGGAGTGTGCAGGAACAAGTAGACGGATCTAAATATAGCCTTGTGGAGTGTGCAGGAACAAGTAGACGGATCTAAATATAGCCTTGTGGAGTGCGCAGGAACAAGTAGACATATCGTAAATATAGCCTTGTGGAGTGCGCAGGAACAAGTAGACGGATCTAAATATAGCCTTGTGGAATGCGCAGGAACAAGTAGACAGATCTAAATATAGCCTTGTGGAGTGTGCAGGAACAAGTAGGCGGCTCTAAATATAGCCTTGTGGAGTGCACAGGAACAAGTAGACATATCTAAATATAGCCTTGTGGAGTGCGCAGGAACAAGTAGACATATCGTAAATATAGCCTTGTGGAGTGCGCAGGAACAAGTAGACGGATCTAAATATAGCCTTGTGGAATGCGCAGGAACAAGTAGACAGATCTAAATATAGCCTTGTGGAGTGTGCAGGAACAAGTAGGCGGCTCTAAATATAGCCTTGTGGAGTGCGCAGGAACAAGTAGACATATCTAAATATAGCCTTGTGGAGTGCGCAGGAACAAGTAGACATATCTAAATATAGCCTTGTGGAGTGCGCAGGAACAAGTAGACATATCTAAATATAGCCTTGTGGAGTGCGCAGGAACAAGTAGACATATCTAAATATAGCCTTGTGGAGTGTGCAGGAACAAGTAGACGGATCTAAATATAGCCTTGTGGAGTGTGCAGGAACAAGTAGACATATCTAAATATAGCCTTGTGGAGTGCGCAGGAACAAGTAGATGGATCTAAATATAGCCTTGTGGAGTGTGCAGGAACAAGTAGACATATCTAAATATAGCCTTGTGGAGTGTGCAGGAACAAGTAGACAGATCTAAATATAGCCTTGTGGAGTGTGCAGGAACAAGTAGACATCTAAATATAGCCT
>NC_139652.1:7334578-7359578 GCF_964638095.1 Poromitra crassiceps
TATAGCTACAGAATATTCAAAACTGTGTTTACATTGTGTATAGTTACAGAATATTCAAAACTGTGTTTACTGTACATTGTGTATAGTTACAGAATATTAAAAGCTGTGTTTACATTGTGTATAGTTACAGAATATTAAAAACTGTGTTTACTGTACATTGCGTATAGTTACAGAATATTAAAAACTGTGTTTACATTGCGTATAGTTACAGAATATTAAAAGCTGTGTTTACATTGCGTATAGTTACAGAATATTAAAAGCTGTGTTTACATCGCGTATAGTTACAGAATATTCAAAACGGTGTTTACATTGCGTATAGTTACAGAATATTAAAAACTGTGTTTACATTGCGTATAGTTACAGAATAAACTGTGTTTCCATTGCGTATAGTTACACTGTATTTACATTGCGTATAGTTACACTGTATTTACATTGCGTATAGTTACACTGTATTTACATTGCGTATAGTTACACTGTATTTACATTGCGTATAGTTACACTGTATTTACATTGCGTATAGTTACACTGTATTTACATTGCGTATAGTTACACTGTATTTACATTGCGTATAGTTACACTGTATTTACATTGCGTATAGTTACAGAATATTAAAAACTGTTTTTACATTGCGTATAGTTACAGAATATTAAAAACTGTGTTTACATTGCGTATAGTTACAGAATATTCAAAACTGTGTTTACATTGCGTATAGTTACAGAATATTCAAAACTGTGTTTACATTGCGTATAGCTACAGAATATTCAAAACTGTGTTTACATTGTGTATAGTTACAGAATATTCAAAACTGTGTTTACTGTACATTGTGTATAGTTACAGAATATTAAAAGCTGTGTTTACATTGTGTATAGTTACAGAATATTAAAAACTGTGTTTACTGTACATTGCGTATAGTTACAGAATATTAAAAACTGTGTTTACATTGCGTATAGTTACAGAATATTAAAAGCTGTGTTTACATTGCGTATAGTTACAGAATATTAAAAGCTGTGTTTACATCGCGTATAGTTACAGAATATTCAAAACGGTGTTTACATTGCGTATAGTTACAGAATATTCAAAACTGTGTTTACATTGCGTATAGTTACAGAATATTAAAAACTGTGTTTACATTGCGTATAGTTACAGAATATTCAAAACGGTGTTTACATTGCGCATAGTTACAGAATATTAAAAACTGTGTTTACATTGCGTATACTTACAGAATAATAAAAACTGTGTTTACATCGCGTATAGTTACAGAATATTAAAAACGGTGTTTACATTGCGTATAGTTACAGAATATTAAAAGCTGTGTTTACATTGCGTATAGTTACAGAATATTAATGGGAGCATTTCATTTTGTAGCCTCTTGCCCTACAACACTTTTCAATAGGTTTTTGGAATAAGGCCATCAAGTGACATGTTGCCCTCACTAACAACGGCAGGCCCGCCGCACCCCATTATGCAGAGTACGCAGACTGCGTAGGGCATCATGTGACTGAGGGCACCAACAAACAAACAAAATTTTTTTTTTTTTTGGTGCCCTCAGTCAGGCCACTCACTGAACAGCAGGCCAGGCGCTGCCTACTGGTTTACTAGTGGTTTTATTACTTTATTCAGGGTTAAAGTGGGTGCATCTCATTGTAAAATTGGAGTCGGCCCAAATTGGGCTTCAAACGGCCCAAATTGGGCTTCAAACGGCCCAAATCTGGCTTCAACCGGCCCAAATCTGGCTTCAACTGGCCCAAATCTGGCTTCAAACGGCCCAAATCGGGCTTCAAACGGCCCAAATATGGCTTCAAACAGCCCAAATCTGGCTTCAAATGGCCCAAATTGGGCTTCAAACAGCCCAAAAAATTTGCTGCCGCCCTTCGGACGCCGGCACACACGTCAGCCCGTATTGGCCTGGCCTGCTTGGTATCTAATGCCTGGCCTGAATTATGATCCCAGTCCGCCCCTGCTTGCATGTACAGTTTAACAATCGCTTGTTTGCTGACATGTACAGTAATTCTAACAATTGTTTGTTTGCCACATGTAATGTAATGTGAGATACACTAGTATCGTTCATAATTAATGATTTTGCAGTCTTTCGTTTGACAGTTATTGAAAGTTTTGCGGGGGGGGGGGGGGCACCACAAAACAATTACGCTTAGGGCACCCAAATGGCCAGCAGCGGCCCTGAACAACGGTATTATCTTTTAACAAGGAGGAGGTGTTTAATAATGACTACTAAGAGGTTAGATGCCCCCCTGCACCCCGCCCCTTCGCTGCCTGATAGGGAGGGAGGGGTTAGCCTACTGTAAGTAATGTGTTACACACTCAGCGGGGGGTGAGGTGGGGGTGGGGGTCGTGGGTCACAGAACAGGAAACCAGCCAGAGCTATCAGAGCAGGGCAGGAAGGAGGGTGTCATGATTTTGGTGGGCAGAGGGTGAGTGTGTGTGTGTGTGTGCATGCATGCATGTGTGTGTGTGTGTGTGTGTGTGTGCGTGCGTGCGTGTGCATGTTCGTGCATGCGTGCGTGTGTGTGTGTGTGTGTGTGTGTGTGTGTGTGTGTGTGCATGTGTGTGTGTGTGAGAGAGAGAGAGAGAGAGAGAGAGATATCTGTCACCATGCTGTGACACTCCAGCTGTCCACACATGATAACATTTTCAACCACAGTGGCATTTTGTATCTATATACATTGTATCTATTGTATCTATATTATTTAATGGTCATCATAAGCTTTCAATGCAGTCCTGCACATACATACTTACTTCCGACCTGTTTGATAGTTTCTGAGGCATACCTTTCAATCTGAATTTTTACAATCGTTTTTTTTTTATTATTATTTTGTGATTAGATTAGGCCTACCATAATGGGTATATCTAATCTGTTACTCCTATGATTGTGTGGTTGTCTGCTTTTTGGCCCATTGTTTTGTCGTACTGTCGACGTCTGCTGAGCTGTAACTGAGATAAGGTGGTTTAAATCCATTGGTCAGCTTTTTAAAAATAAGCCTGAATGTTAAAATCACACATTCATGTTTTGCTCGTGTGGTTTTTGGTCAACATTGTAAAAACGTCTGTTTTAGGATTGCAGACAATCCTGTCTTTAGAGTCATATAGGCCTGGTGGAGGCACACCTTTATAATGCAACACAAAAAACTCTGGTTAATATAAATAATTCCCTGTCGTTTTCAAAGGCTGGAAAAAGAGCAAAATATCTATATAATATTTTTTCAGATGAATTCCTATTGAGAATGGATCAAAATTGCACCAGTCAGTAGTTCAAGCATACAGTAAGAAGTGGGCGGGGCCAACACCACATCTGTGCAGACAGCGTATGGCTGCTGCTGCTTTTCCTCATAATCCTCCCTACCCCCACTGACTTCCTTCTTTCTGTGTGTGTGTGTGTGTGTGTGTGTGTGTGCGTGCGTGCGTGCGTGCGTGCGTGCGTGCGTGTATGTGTCTGTGTCTGTGTGTGTGTGTGTGTGTGTGTGTGTGTGTGTGTGTGTGTGTTCACTCTCTGAAGCACAAAGCTACCATTGGCGGGGTAGATTTGGTGGAGGGGTAAAGCGAGCGAGCGAGCGAGCAGCAGGGAGAGTGGGCCGAGAGAGAGAGAGAGAGAGTGAGAGAGAGAGATAGTGCTGACTCAGGCAGTAGGCCCATTGTTCTGCTGGGCTGGTAACCCTACACCTCCAGGCCTCCATTGGCCAGCCACAAGTGCTGGAGCCAGGGGGACTGCGCTGTTAAACAGCCCCCAAAACCTTATCTCCTCCACCATTAGCTCCACAATGAGACAATTCACCGGCCAAAATCACAATGGACACAGGGCCATTCAGGTTGCAATATCTGGGCTGAATCTTGACGAGTTACAGAGAGGTATTTTGCTGATAATCAGGCCATTTTATGTAAGGGCTTCTACCTTTTAGACATGTGGTGCTTTGACAGAAAATGCATACTTTGTCTCTACAAGAGTGGCTGGATCAGTCAGGGCTGTATCTTGATGTCGTTTTGTTGTGTATAATGGCTCATTTCCACCACATTTTACAGCCCTGCACAGCCCGTCACCACTCGGCTCTACTTGTTTCAACCCGATGGACGTTCTGCTTCGACCGCCGTTCATCTGCCCCCGCCCACACCTGGTCGTCATAGCGACCGCCCATGTTCCGAAGTAGGCTATAACATATAACGTTACAATTAAATCCATACACAGAACTTTTAAACTGTTTATGAAATACTGGTGCCTCTAAATGACCTACAGTGTACATGGGCAAATGTGACAATCGGCCAGGAGAATGGATATCACTTTGTTGTTAGTCAAAACTCACATGCGCTGCGCGAGGGACGGGCGCGAGGGACGGGGGTTGCGCTAGAGTGAAGCCTCTACCCCGGCGGCCTCTCACCAGGCAAGGCTGCAGCTTCACCAAAGCGCCTGCGGCCTAGCGGAGCCGACGCAGCACTGAACTACACAAGCGCTTCCTGAGAGCAGCTGACTTTTGGACAATTGAAACCACCGCCACGATTTTATTTTCACCAGAGGCGAAGGCAGCAACACAAAAGACTGATGGAAAAGCATAACAGAAGAGAAGGTAAGCCCCCACTAAACTGGTATGCAGCGCTGCATTGACAGTCAGTAGGATAGACAGAGTAAACACGATTCTGCCTGACCAATCAGTCGTCTACAATGTTTTCACGTCACCGTATGAACCCGGGTTCGCAGAATAGAACCCCGACGAGGCAGGGACGAAAAGTAGCACGACTCAGCCCCAAATCAAACCTGGCTGGGCTGAGACCATTTATCGAGTCGAGCGGAGCGGGACCGCGCTGCTACCTGCGGTGGAATTGGGCCATAAGACCACTGTGGGACCTTCTCTGTGACTGTGAAGACCTTCTCTGTGACTGTGAAGACCACTGTGGGACCTTCTCTGTGACTGTGAAGACCTTCTCTGTGACTGTGAAGACCACTGTGGGACCTTCTCTGTGACTGTGAAGACCTTCTCTGTGACTGTGAAGACCACTGTGGGACCTTCTCTGTGACTGTGAAGACCTTCTCTGTGACTGTGAAGACCACTGTGGGACCTTCTCTGTGACTGTGAAGACCTCTGTGACTGTGAAGACCACTGTGGGACCTTCTCTGTGACTGTGAAAAAACTGTAACATTGACTATGATTTCTTCATCCCTGTTTCCACTTGTATACAAAGAAATGGCATAAATGCTGATCTACCCACATCGACACATTCCCCCCAAAAAATCTTCAAGCTTACTAAAATGTTATGTAGGCTAGGCTCAAATGTAATTATCTCACCAAAGTGGCATGTCATTTTTGTATATACATTTTTATATGGGGAAACAAAATGCTATTTTCAAATATTGAACTTTGTATTGAACTTTTATTGACAAAATGCTGAAAGCACAGACTGTCAAAAAAGATGAACGTATAGTGAGTGTGATGTCACCCAGCGGTTTGGGGCCTCTCGTTTTGAAGCCTCCAGTTTGGCGTTTTGGCCGTCGCCATCTTGGTTCTCGTGCGAGGGGTTTCCCACAGCGCCGCCTGTGATCAGCGAGCTGCGCGATCGATTTTTGTATGCAGATTTACCATCATCAGATTTACATCAGCAGCAGTGGTTCTCAAAGTGGGGTCATACACTTTCTATCATAAAACATCTAAAAGCAAAAATCTTATCAAATGGTGGTCTAATTTGTTTCAGTTTAGGGGTCCACATGAAATAGTTTGAGAAACTCTGCTCTACAGAGTCGTGCCAGTGTAAACGTGGACGATAGCGCAGGAGAAAAGTGTAAATACCAAGTGTGGGCAGGGGGGGGGGGGGGGGGGGGGAGCTTGCCTTGGGGAGACAGATGACCAGGTAACAAATCAAGGCTGGACAGGGGAGGAAAGCGAGAGTTGCAGCAGCAGTAATGGGATCCTCGGTTAACTAGGCCATTTAGATCCTCATGGTGATAGATCGGCCGTGCCTGCTGAAGAGGGCTGCTGAGTTTGGTGCAGTGAAGCATGGGAGAAAGAAGCTGAGAAAGTGGATTGAATAATGCCTGTATGGCACTGCTGGGCTTTGCATTGTCTTTCCTCGCTCTGTGGCTGTGTATTGTGTTGCACTGTTCCCACTGAAGGTTGTTGTGTGTTTAAATGTCAGAGTTTTTCAGCAGTGCGGAGATGGATTTCACCGGTCTGCATGGCTGTGTGACGAATGCGATAACAGATTTCTTTGTTGGTCTTTTATTTAAAGGAACCAATTTTCAACCAGCTTTATATTTTATATTACAAAATCAGTAGTCTATCAGAAAACTGTAAACAGTTTTGCAGACATTCATTTAGTTTAACAGCTATTGAGAGTTGATTTGAATGAAGTTGTGGACCAGTGATGTCATTCATGCTGCACAAATGAAATCACTGGTCCACATCTTAACTAAAATCAACTGTCAATAACTGTCAAACTAAACAAATACCTGACAAACTTTTTTTCTGATATAGGCTACTACTGATTTTGTAATGATACAAAGCTGGTTGAAAATTGGCGGAGTGTTCCTTTAATACTTGCTTTGTTGATAATGATACATGCTGTGTTCTGTTTGTAATGTTGCTGATACAAGGATTTAAGCTTGTTCATCTGTTAGTCTTATTGTAAGTCACTGGATAAGAACGATCTGCTAAAATGTAAACACACATGGCTCCTTGTGTGTGTGTGTGTGTGTGTGTGTGTGTGTGTGTGTGTGTGCCCTTATGACATCACTTTTGACATCATCCCTGATGACATCATCACTCACCTTTTACACACCCTGAAGGTTTCAGACCGATCGCACGTGAAACGGCATAGCTGTGGCCAAATAGGAACTTGAAACAGAGCTCACATACTCAATTTTATTAGATCCTACATCATCTTTCGGAGTTTCAAAGACTAGCTTTGAGCGAAGAGACTCCACTTACTGCCAGCTGCCCTTGAACAAGGCACCTATACTAATATTGAATTACCTGCCGTCAACTGGCAATGAGAGCATTTACATTGGTAACAAAAACATCACAGCTTCACACAGCCAACAGTAGACTAACCAACAAACTTGTGTCTTACATGAGTAACATATCTCCACACAGGATACCTGAGATACCTGACACAAAGGAAACGGATTAGACCACATGCTTCCTGCTTGGAGCAACGCTCAGAGATCGCTTATGGGAACAGTGTGGTGTGAGTTGTGTAGAGCTTTATGTAGAGCTTATGGGAACAGTGTGGTGTGAGTTGTGTAGAGCTTTATGTAGAGCTTATGGGAACAGTGTGGTGTGAGTTGTGTAGAGCTTTATGTAGAGCTTATGGGAACAGTGTGGTGTGAGTTGTGTAGAGCTTTATGTAGACGTTATGGGACTACAGTGTGGTGTGAGTTGTGTAGAGCTTTATGTAGACGTTATGGGACTACAGTGTGGTGTGAGTTGTGTAGAGTTTTATGTAGAGCGTATGGGACTACAGTGTGGTGTGAGTTGTGTAGAGTTTTATGTAGAGCCTATGGGACTACAGTGTGGTGTGAGTTGTGTAGAGTTTTATGTAGAGCCTATGGGACTACAGTGTGGTGTGAGTTGTGTAGAGTTTTATGTAGAGCTTATGGGACTACAGTGTGGTGTGAGTTGTGTAGAGTTTTATGTAGAGCCTATGGGACTACAGTGTGGTGTGAGTTGTGTAGAGTTTTATGTAGAGCCTATGGGACTACAGTGTGGTGTGAGTTGTGTAGAGTTTTATGTAGAGCCTATGGGACTACAGTGTGGTGTGTGTTGTGTAGAGTTTTATGTAGAGCCTATGGGACTACAGTGTGGTGTGAGTTGTGTAGAGTTTTATGTAGAGCCTATGGGACTACAGTGTGGTGTGAGTTGTGTAGAGTTTTATGTAGAGCCTATGGGACTACAGTGTGGTGTGAGTTGTGTAGAGTTTTATGTAGAGCTTATGGGACTACAGTGTGGTGTGAGTTGTGTAGAGTTTTATGTAGAGCCTATGGGACTACAGTGTGGTGTGAGTTGTGTAGAGTTTTATGTAGAGCTTATGGGACTACAGTGTGGTGTGAGTTGTGTAGAGTTTTATGTAGAGCCTATGGGACTACAGTGTGGTGTGAGTTGTGTAGAGCTTTATGTAGACGTTATGGGACTACAGTGTGGTGTGAGTTGTGTAGAGCTTTATGTAGATGTTATGGGACTACAGTGTGGTGTGAGTTGTGTAGAGTTTTATGTAGAGCCTATGGGACTACAGTGTGGTCTGAGTTGTGTAGAGCTTTATGTAGAGCTTATGGGACTACAGTGTGGTGTGAGTTGTGTAGAGTTTTATGTAGAGCCTATGGGACTACAGTGTGGTGTGAGTTGTGTAGAGTTTTATGTAGAGCTTATGGGACTACAGTGTGGTGTGAGTTGTGTAGAGTTTTATGTAGAGCCTATGGGACTACAGTGTGGTGTGAGTTGTGTAGAGTTTTATGTAGAGCCTATGGGACTACAGTGTGGTGTGAGTTGTGTAGAGCTTTATGTAGAGCCTATGGGACTACAGTGTGGTGTGAGTTGTGTAGAGTTTTATGTAGAGCCTATGGGACTACAGTGTGGTGTGAGTTGTGTAGAGCTTTATGTAGACGTTATGGGACTACAGTGTGGTGTGAGTTGTGTAGAGTTTTATGTAGAGCCTATGGGACTACAGTGTGGTGTGAGTTGTGTAGAGCTTTATGTAGACGTTATGGGACTACAGTGTGGTGTGAGTTGTGTAGAGTTTTATGTAGAGCCTATGGGACTACAGTGTGGTGTGAGTTGTGTAGAGTTTTATGTAGTGCTTATGGGACTACAGTGTGGTGTGAGTTGTGTAGAGCTTTATGTAGACGTTATGGGACTACAGTGTGGTGTGAGTTGTGTAGAGCTTTATGTAGATGTTATGGGACCACAGTGTGGTGTGAGTTGTGTAGAGCTTTATGTAGACGTTATGGGACTACAGTGTGGTGTGAGTTGTGTAGAGTTTTATGTAGTGCTTATGGGACTACAGTGTGGTGTGAGTTGTGTAGAGTTTTATGTAGTGCTTATGGGACTACAGTGTGGTGTGAGTTGTGTAGAGTTTTATGTAGACGTTATGGGACTACAGTGTGGTGTGAGTTGTGTAGAGTTTTATGTAGACGTTATGGGACTACAGTGTGGTGTGAGTTGTGTAGAGTTTTATGTAGAGCTTATGGGACTACAGTGTGGTGTGAGTTGTGTAGAGTTTTATGTAGAGTGTATGGGACTACAGTGTGGTGTGAGTTGTGTAGAGTTTTATGTAGACGTTATGGGACTACAGTGTGGTGTGAGTTGTGTAGAGCTTTATGTAGATGTTATGGGACTACAGTGTGGTGTGAGTTGTGTAGAGTTTTATGTAGAGTGTATGGGACTACAGTGTGGTGTGAGTTGTGTAGAGTTTTATGTAGATGTTATGGGACTACAGTGTGGTGTGAGTTGTGTAGAGTTTTATGTAGACGTTATGGGACTACAGTGTGGTGTGAGTTGTGTAGAGCTTTATGTAGATGTTATGGGACCACAGTGTGGTGTGAGTTGTGTAGAGTTTTATGTAGAGCTTATGGGACTACAGTGTGGTGTGAGTTGTGTAGAGCTTTATGTAGACGTTATGGGACTACAGTGTGGTGTGAGTTGTGTAGAGTTTTGGGTGTTTGCGGAGTCAGCAAAAAAGTATCCTATTAATGGCTGCTGTTTTATTGATTGGTGACTTTGCTTAGAACAGTTGATCTAATAGTATTCATATTCACAGGGCCAAGTCAGAGAATAGTGAGTAAGATGTATACAAAAGTTTGGTTGTATCCTCCATGCATATCATAATGATTTATGAGATGCCAGAAACTACATACATTGGATTGTAACATAATCCAATGTATGTCGTTTCTGGCAATATGGAGAAAATATAGAAATCTAGAATAAATCAAACCGATTGTTTGATTTATTTGAAAAGAGTAACAAAGTGAGGCCGAGGGATAACATGAGAGAAGCGAAGAAGAATACGCGTGTCTGAAGAAATGTAAGCAGCCTACACACATGTTCACAGGATCTCCACCCTCATCTGCGTTCCTCACGTTCCATAGAATCGTGTTCTCAGGGAGAAGATATCCACCCTCATCTGCATTCTTCACGTTCCCTATACAGTCTATCCCATCACACAGAGAATGGCGGCAGCCCGTTTCCACGCTCTCAAAGCCGGAACATTGTTTGCTCATGATGCGGGACAGTTAGCCCCTGCTTTTCCCGTGTGAGACAATTGAGTCCCCTAAGCCTACGTTTATTAGATTCCGCCCTGGTCATATGAATATGGAGGAGGGCCGGCGCTGGGGGCACAATGCCCTGCTCCTGTCCCGTCCCAGCGGGTGCAGATGCATGGATAGAAAGTGTTGCCCACCACGGCCCCGACGCAACACAACAAGCCTCTGTCAGTTGGCAGGGCGGCCAAAACACGCCGCCTTGGCGCCATCGTTTTGTGTATTGGTGTGCGCACACCTCTTCTCAGATCAGTGGTGGAGATAGTGGTGCTAGTATCACACCTCTTCTTAGATCACTGGTGGAGATAGTGGTGTTAGTATCACACCTCTTCTTAGATCAGTGGTGGAGATAGTGGTGCTAGTATCACACCTCTTCTTAGATCAGTGGTGAAGATAGTGGTGTTAGTATCACACCTCTTCTCAGATCAGTGGTGAAGATAGTGGTGCTAGTATCACACCTCTTCTTAGATCAGTGGTGAAGATAGTGGTGTTAGTATCACACCTCTTCTTAGATCAGTGGTGGAGATAGTGGTGTTAGTATCACACCTCTTCTTAGATCAGTGGTGGAGATAGTGGTGCTAGTATCACACCTCTTCTTAGATCAGTGGTGAAGATAGTGGTGTTAGTATCACACCTCTTCTCAGATCAGTGGTGAAGATAGTGGTGCTAGTATCACACCTCTTCTTAGATCAGTGGTGAAGATAGTGGTGTTAGTATCACACCTCTTCTCAGATCAGTGGTGGAGATAGTGGTGTTAGTATCACACCTCTTCTCAGATCAGTGGTGAAGATAGTGGTGTTAGTATGACACCTCTTCTCAGATCAGTGGTGAAGATAGTGGTGTTAGTATCACACCTCTTCTCAGATCAGTGGTGAAGATAGTGGTGTTAGTATCACACCTCTTCTCAGATCAGTGGTGAAGATAGTGGTGTTAGTATCACATCTTCTCAGATCGGTGGTGGAGATAGTGGTGTTAGTATCACACCTCTTCTCAGATCAGTGGTGGAGATAGTGGTGTTAGTATCACACCTCTTCTCAGATCAGTGGTGGAGATAGTGGTGTTAGTATCACACCTCTTCTCAGATCAGTGGTGGAGATAGTGGTGTTAGTATCACACCTCTTCTCAGATCAGTGGTGGAGATAGTGGTGTTAGTATCACACCTCTTCTTAGATCAGTGGTGTTAGTATCACCTCTTCTCAGATCAGTGGTGTAGATAGTGGTGTTAGTATCACACCTCTTCTCAGATCAGTGGTGAAGATAGTGGTGTTAGTATCACACCTCTTCTCAGATCAGTGGTGAAGATAGTGGTGCTAGTATCACACCTCTTCTCAGATCAGTGGTGTAGATAGTGGTGTTAGTATCACACCTCTTCTCAGATCAGTGGTGTAGATAGTGGTGTTAGTATCACACCTCTTCTCAGATCAGTGGTGCTAGTATCACCTCTTCTCAGATCAGTGGTGTAGATAGTGGTGTTAGTATCACACCTCTTCTCAGATCAGTGGTGTAGATAGTGGTGTTAGTATCACACCTCTTCTCAGATCAGTGGTGTTAGTATCACATCTTCTCAGATCAGTGGTGGAGATACTGGTGTTAGTATCACATCTCTTCTCAGATCAGTGGTGGAGATACTGGTGTTAGTATCACACCTCTTCTCAGATCAGTGGTGCTAGTATCACACCTCTTCTCAGATCAGTGGTGTTAGTATCACACCTCTTCTCAGATCAGTGGTGAAGATAGTGGTGTTAGTATGACACCTCTTCTCAGATCAGTGGTGAAGATAGTGGTGTTAGTATCACACCTCTTCTCAGATCAGTGGTGAAGATAGTGGTGTTAGTATCACACCTCTTCTCAGATCAGTGGTGAAGATAGTGGTGTTAGTATCACATCTTCTCAGATCGGTGGTGGAGATAGTGGTGTTAGTATCACACCTCTTCTCAGATCAGTGGTGGAGATAGTGGTGTTAGTATCACACCTCTTCTCAGATCAGTGGTGGAGATAGTGGTGTTAGTATCACACCTCTTCTCAGATCAGTGGTGGAGATAGTGGTGTTAGTATCACACCTCTTCTCAGATCAGTGGTGGAGATAGTGGTGTTAGTATCACACCTCTTCTCAGATCAGTGGTGGAGATAGTGGTGTTAGTATCACACCTCTTCTCAGATCAGTGGTGGAGATAGTGGTGTTAGTATCACACCTCTTCTTAGATCAGTGGTGTTAGTATCACCTCTTCTCAGATCAGTGGTGTAGATAGTGGTGTTAGTATCACACCTCTTCTCAGATCAGTGGTGAAGATAGTGGTGTTAGTATCACACCTCTTCTCAGATCAGTGGTGAAGATAGTGGTGCTAGTATCACACCTCTTCTCAGATCAGTGGTGTAGATAGTGGTGTTAGTATCACACCTCTTCTCAGATCAGTGGTGTAGATAGTGGTGTTAGTATCACACCTCTTCTCAGATCAGTGGTGCTAGTATCACCTCTTCTCAGATCAGTGGTGTAGATAGTGGTGTTAGTATCACACCTCTTCTCAGATCAGTGGTGTAGATAGTGGTGTTAGTATCACACCTCTTCTCAGATCAGTGGTGTTAGTATCACATCTTCTCAGATCAGTGGTGGAGATACTGGTGTTAGTATCACATCTCTTCTCAGATCAGTGGTGGAGATAGTGGTGTTAGTATCACACCTCTTCTCAGATCAGTGGTGCTAGTATCACCTCTTCTCAGATCAGTGGTGTAGATAGTGGTGTTAGTATCACACCTCTTCTCAGATCAGTGGTGCTAGTATCACCTCTTCTCAGATCAGTGGTGTAGATAGTGGTGTTAGTATCACACCTCTTCTCAGATCAGTGGTGTTAGTATCACATCTTCTCAGATCAGTGGTGGAGATACTGGTGTTAGTATCACATCTCTTCTCAGATCAGTGGTGGAGATACTGGTGTTAGTATCACACCTCTTCTCAGATCAGTGGTGCTAGTATCACACCTCTTCTCAGATCAGTGGTGTTAGTATCACACCTCTTCTCAGATCAGTGGTGGAGATAGTGGTGTTAGTATCGGGGCAGCGAGCTAGAGATGCGTACCTGCCAAGGCCAACCTTAGTGGCCAAACACACACTATACGCCAAAGCCATGCATGCAGACCTGAAGCTTGAGGCAGGCTCAAGCTGATCTGACACTTAACCGGTCACACCAGGAGCAGTCTCTCTTCTTCAGTGCTTCCTCCCAGCCCTCACAAATGGCTCATTTCCACCACATATAACAGCACAGTACAGCTCCACTCTATCTGGTATTACTCGGCTCTACTTGATATAGATTCTGTTTCCATAGCAAGTTTACTTGCCTCCGCCCACACCTGGTCGTCATAGCGACCGCATATCTGCCCTCCGCCCATTGCCGAAGTAGGCTATAAGTATAACGTTAAAATGAAATCAATACACGGAACTTTTAAACTGATTATGAAATACTGGTGCCTCTAAATGACCTACAGTGTACATGGGCAAATGTGACAATCGGCTAGGAGAATGGATATCACTTTGTTGTTACTCAAACTCACATGCATGCACTGCGCGGGGACGGGAGAGGCGCTACGAGGAGAACCCCAGCGGCAGCTCAACAGGCAAGACCGCGGCTTCGCCTGCGGCCTAGCGGAGCCAACTACAAAGGGCTTCCCGAGGAGCGCATGTTAAAGCTGAGCAAGGAGATCGATTTTATTTCACCAGCGCCGAAGGCAGCAACACAAAAGACTGATGGAAATAACATAACAGAAGAGAAGGTAAGCCCCCAGTAAACTGGTATGCAGCGCTGCATTGACAGTCAGTAGGATAGACAGTAAACACGATTCTGCCTGACCAATCAGTCGTCTAGAATGTTGTCACGTCACCGTATGAACCCGGGTTCGCAGAATAGAACCCCGACGAGGCAGGTACTAAAAGTAGCACGACTCAGCCCCAAATCAAACCGGGCTGGGACGGTTTTTACCGGTGGAATGAGACCATTTATCGAGTCGAGCGGAGCGGGACCGCGTTACTACCTGCGGTGGAATTGGGCCAAAATTGCATTGACTGCCTGCCTGGCAGCTCGGGATAAGCGCGCAGCACGCTTAGAAAATAGAACAGAAGCTGAATCTATCGGTTCGGCATGGCGTTGGCATGGCGCATTCAGATAACATATTCAACATATTACTTTCATTCAACATAATACTACCCTATGTTGAATGCATTAACATGCATTCAACATATTATGTTGAGGTGAGTTTCCCGACAAGCTGACATGGTTGGTGCCAATAGATGCCTTGGCTTACGTCTTCTAGTCTATTTATATGCCAGCAGCTACTTCACTCTGGCTGTGTGCATTCAAACTTTTTCAAATGTTTACATTTACAAGGGGCCTGCTGCAAGATGTACGAGTTGCATATAATCCGTCTCCCGTAAACAGCTGAGTGGACACACTCAAATATAGATATGAATGCGATTGCATCATAGACAAGCTATCCCAAATAGTGTCTGTTATGTTTTCACACACTTATACCTAACACATTTGGTGTACTTTACACCCGGCTCCAGCGACAACACTATCTGTTGTATGTATGTATGTATGGATACTATATGACTTCATCCTATCTCATGTTGCACAACAACAGTGTCATGTTTCCAGGTCAGCAGTCATAATAGCCATACAGCATCCCTTTCACTTATAGGCAACACAAACACACTGTGACAAAAGCTGAGGTTGGGTCATGATGGGTGATGAGGGGGTTTGCTTTGTCCTTTCTGATCATCTCGTAGTCAGATCTTTTCTCAGCTGTTCCTTTCAAAACACCACAGGTGTCATTTACACTGGGCGGGACGCGGATTTGGTCCCCATCGCTTTTTTTTAAAGCATCATTTCTTAATACTTTGTTAGAACAAATACAATGCAATGTAACTTATTAAAGAAGAAACATTTCCCCCCAAAAAAGTAACGTTATTCCTGCAGCTGTTTCTACTTTGGAATATTTTAGGGCAGTGATATTGGATATTGTTCTCGCTGGGCTGACTGACATGCACTGGTGCTTTAGAATGTGATATTGGCATGGTTTGACTGACATGGTGTTGCAGCTGGATGTGATGTATATGGATGACTGTACTTTATTTTTCCTTTTCTCTCTTTTACTAATTGTACTATTACTGATATTGTATATTTCCTATGTAATGTATGCATGTGTTTTCTGTCACTTTGCTTTCAACCTGCCAAGGGACTCCAGATGGAAACTAGCCTTCGAGCTATAATCTGGCATATTTACATGTACTGACTGTACTGTTCATTAATATGCACCGTCCCTTTCTCAAAAAAAAGTAAAAAAAAAGTAAAAAAAAAAAAAAAACTGTGTGATCGACGTGCGTTTTATGCAGAGTATCTTCGTATTGGCGACTCTGTAGTAGCCTATGGCTATGCCCTTTTGCCACGTTGTATGATTTTTTTTCTTGTTCTAATTTATCTACTCTATACCAATCGATCTCCTTATTACATATATTATATTACCTTGGCTAAAATCACATAATGAAGGGCTGTTATCGTCTCCCATCCAAAAGCAATGAATGTTGATTGTCTTCTGCTTCTGCTGCACAGTCAAGAGGTGTGACTTTCATGTCACACTGTGCACACCGAGTGTAAACAGCCCAAGTGACAAGCTGTCCAAAATGTATCTCACCTCACTGGTGACCTCACACCTGACTGGTCACCTCACAGGTATTTGACTCAATTAGTCTAATTCTATTTGAAAAACCGCATTGGTTAAATTGCTGAAATTCGGAATGCACTCTCCACTGTGGCGGGATAATGAAGTTTGTTTCATCCCATATTGTCAGGAGGACCGAAGATGATATTTCACCCAGCTGTCATACAGCTCCTCTTTTTCATTTCCGATGTTCTCCTCTAAAACAATCATGTTTTGTTTTCATGATCATGCTTTGTCTATAACTTCAGGTATGCGTTTGTGTTTGAAGGGTTTTGATCTATGTGGAGAGTGAAATGAAAAGAAAGGGAAAGAGAAAACAGCAGAAGTGTCACGATTGTGAGTTTGTCAGACCTTCCCTATATGTCTCTAGTCCCCGCAGGTTCCTCATGTTTATTGTCTAGGTCCAGCAGATCTATGTTAGTCTCCAGTCTGTGTCTTGTTAGTAATCAGCCAGCTGTTTCCCATGTCTAATCACTTCCCTCTGTGTATTTAGGTTCCTGTTCACCTCTCAGTCTTTGTCTGGTCGTCAGCAAGTTCACGTGTGTTGTTCTGTTCCTGTTACCCGTTGTTTGCCCAGTGTTGGGTTTGATCATCATCTGCCTCCTGCTGTTGTCCTGCATTTGGGTCCTCTACACCAGTGCTTCTCAAATGGGGGTCCGGGGACCCCCAGGGGTCTGTGGCACTTTGCCAGGGGGTCCACGAAAAGTTTTCAGGAAAATAAAAATAAAACCCTTTTTGTGTGTGCAAAAGCTTCATAGTTCAACGGAAATATTGCATGCTTTAAATCTAAAATTGTTAATGGATTAAATTCTAATCTAACAAACCTATCAATTTAAAAGTCAAGCACGTTAGCGTGGAAACAATTAAGCTTAGCCCAAAATCACAAATCAAAATGAGGGGGTCCCCGCTATATTATTTTCTATCTTGTAAGGGGTCCTTGGCTGAAAAACATTTGAGAAACGCTCGTCTACACCATTCAACGTGACAAGAAGAGTTTCCTGAAGGCAAATAACACAGTCATAAACAGAGCTGACTGCCTTATCAAATGATGTCATGGCCAACTGATAAGCATTTTGATATTTCAAATGTTCTGAAACGCATACTTGTTTTTGTGACAAGTTACAAATTAACCAACTTATGAACAATGTAGCCCCGTGTCAGTGCCTCCCTTAAGTATCAATAATTTTCATGGACAAAGAGAAAAAGGTGGAGCAGAACAGTTAGGTTTGAGGTTTTACATTTGTAAAGTGGTTTTAAATACTTATAAATAAGTTTAAACTGAAAAACTTAATCCTAAAAACATAAACAGAAATACACAGAGAAAAAAGTGATATCTAAATGTTAGGATTTGTTGAGGACTTGAATCTCAAAATCAGAAAACACATTACAAACACTCATGTACACACACACACACACACACAGACACACACACACACACACACACACACACACACACACACACACACACACACACACACACACACACACACACACACACACACACACACACACAGTCCAACAGACATCTCTCTTTCTCTCTCTCTCTCTTTCTCTTTCTCTCTCTCTATCTCTCTCTCTCTCACACACATACAATGTCAATGACTTTGACCACACATACACACATAGAGCAGCGCCTCTCACAGCAAATACACACAATTGTCTAAGCTGTCCACACATACTCTTTGCTTGTTTGAAATTCCACTGAATAATCTTGACCCCCTCGGTTCACGAAAGACGCACGAGAGTCGCTCATATGATGTCATCGGGGTCAAAGGGCGTCGCTTGTGATGCCTACACAGCCAGACTGCCCGAGGCCCTACGGACAAACCCCCGCTCTATTCGTCCTGACCCACTGGTCCAGTTACGGGACAGTAGAGCAACAAAGAAGTTGGAGCCAGAAAGCCTTCGTGAGCTGAGCTATACGTTTCTGTCCAACTGTCATGCAAACGTTAGGCAAACTTTCGAAATGTCGCAAAAAAAAAAAAAATGGATGACGTGCGTTTCCAGAATGTCAAATAAAACCACAAAGCAATGAGACTGAAGCATGCAAATCTGCGTTATTATTCAACATGTGTTTAATGCACTTTTTTTTATTCTTCGCCAAATGTCTCAAGCCCAAATAAAAACTTAGTGATATTTATTAAGGAGAATGTTGCTATAGAGTACAACTGATATTGATTTGTTTAGTTTAGGTGGCTAAAATAGGTTTTGCTGCTGGCATCATTCACACTTTGCTGCTCTCCTTCTGTGTTTACCTCTACCTAGAACCAATGCACTAAAAAGAACTGTGATGTATAGGGCTGTTAAATATTGGAATTGTTTGCCTCGCAATATTACTATGATTAGTAACAAATATAATTTCAAGAAGAAGTTAAAAAAAGCAACTTTGAATAAGGACATTAATTTCAGTTTTTTCGTTAATTAGTTAGTTATTTTTGTTTGTGTTGTATTTTGTAGTTGGAGCATATTTTTGTTGTAAACTGAAGTTGTTTGTTCAAGCTGTTGTTTGATAGATCAATTGTAACTGTTCCAATGTCTTTATGTTGTCTTTTTATATTATGTGTTGGACCCCAGGAAGAGTAGTCCTACACCTTGGTGTGGACTAATGGGGATCCTTAATAAACAATAAACAATAAACAATAAACAATAAACAGCTACTTCCTGCTGCATTTACAACTGATGATGCTGTTTGGATGAACACCGGCATGTCTTGTGTTTAAAAAAAAACAAATTCCTTTTAAAACTTCTATTATCTGGATGTCTGAGAAATGAACTTACACAGACATAATAAGTAGAAATAAGTCACTCAATAAGTAGCTCATACATGTCATCTACTGCAGGTTACACACTGACTATCAATAATTAGCTCATACAACCCCATGTCAAATAATCCAAACTCTCCCTTTAATGTGACCTTCTGAGGAACCCGCAAAGCTGAATTCCTTGTTTGAACATGCCTAGCCATAAAACTGATTTCAAAAACAAACACTGAGAAAAGAGAGAAAGACTGAAAGAACAATTTAAAAAAGTCAATAATTCAATAAAACGACAGTAGGCTTATAGAGAAAAGCGATAGTGAGGGAGGGAGGGAGACAGGGGACATAGAGACAGACAGAGCGAGACAGATAGAGGTCGAGATATAGGAGGAGGAGGGTGTGTCCCATGCCTGCCGCTCACAACAAAGCGTCATTGTCCTGGGAGTCCTGCACACGTCAACAATGGCTTTTGAGTGACAGGCACGGCTCCCAAAAACCTCAGGGTCCGCAATGGCGCCTTTGTTTCCTTGGCTCATATTGTGGTGGACAAAGACTGCACTGCAACGGGCAGTGTCGGGGAAGCTAGCTGCTTTCAAAGTGTAGTTTTAAATTACTTCACTGGAAGAAGTTGAACAACAAGGAAATCTCACCCTCGGGCGAAGAACTACAAAACGATTTGCTTCACAGTTCACACACAGCGAGCTTTGGGCAATTTGCCTGCGCTCCATGCTCATGTAACATGTTAGTTAGCATGTTGAGGTGACTAGCATATCAAAAGGGAGGAAGTTAGAACTTGTATCAGCTGTTAAATGGGGCGGTATACTGAAAGTTTACTGAAACCGAGACAAAGAAGCTTTCACCAATCAATTTTTACACATCAGCTACATTGAAAAATAAAATTAATAAAATTACATACTGTATGCTAAAGTGTTATGGGGGTGGGCGAGTCATCTACTGGGGGCACATATTGGGGGGTCTGTCAACATGTAAATTGACCAATGGCTCTGTCTGTCTGTCTGTCTGTCTGTCTGTCTGTCTGTCTGTCTGTCTGTCTGTCTGTTTTTCTGTTCCACTGATGACATCTTCAGTGAGTAGATGTCCAGTAGTCTGTCGAGGAGAGGAGTGGGGGAGAGAGAATGAGGGAGAGAGAGGAGACGCAGAGAGATTGAGGGAGAGGGAGGAAAGGGAGAGAGAGGAGAGGGAGATTGAGGGGGAGAGAGAGAGGGAGACATTGTGCGCGCACCAATAGGGCAGGCAAGGCCACACAGCAGCCGAGCTGTGGGCAAGGCTGCGCAGCGGCTAGGCTGGGAATGCGAGCTGCAGGGCCAGCTTGGCCAACTGCAGGACGGGGCGACTAGGAATCGAGCGCGCGAGATCCCTATAAAGGGGCAAGTCGGCAATCTCTGTCTGTCTGTTCTCTGTTTCAATTGTTATCCTGATCATATTGTGACATCACTGATGATGTCATAGGTACTTTTATATAAAAGTGAGCAGGTGGGCTCTGTCTGTTTAAATTTCTGTCCCACTGATGATGTCACAATGCCTAAAAGGCTATAACATCATCAGTGCCTATGACATGATGTCACAATGCAAAGTCGAGCAATTGTGCGCTGCGCATGCCAATAGGGCAGGCGAGGCCACGCAGCAGCCGAGCTGCGGGCGAGGCTGCTGCAGGGACAGCTCGGCAAGCTGCAGGGCGGGCGAGGCCGCGCAGCGGGCGAGCCTAGGAATCGAGTGCGCGAGATGCCTAGTTTGAAATAAAGTTGCTTTTATAAAGCTGATACTATTGGTTGAGGCGATGTCTCATCATAGACGCTGGGTTAGCTGACTCAGCCTGGCTGGGGGCGTGGTCAGGGTGGGGTAAATCCCCCGTTCTATCCATTCAACAGAGTTAGTATTTAGCTGCTAGCCCAGCCCAGGCAGACACGATCAGGGATTCAACCACCGCAGTAAACGCACATGTGAACAGACGTCTTGTGTTCTTCTCTAGAATCCCCAAACCTGTAGTGTAGAGCCGCAGCACCTTCCTTTGATGAATCAGCCCATTGAGATATATGGGCGTTTTTTACCCCACTCGCGCGCCAGCCGTATAACATTTTGTGGGCGTTCCCACACATGCCGACTGTCTCTATTAGAGTCATGACATTTTGATTCATCATAGAAAAACCCTGCTGGTAGTTTGACAGTTGCACTTTATTGAGCTACGAGCTGCTGCAAAGTATAGTGAAACTACTGTATCTAGTCACTGGTTCTCAACCCGTGGTACGGGTACCACACATGGTACGCGGGACTCCCTCCTTCCCTGTCTGTAGAGCCTGCTCATTTCTGAGGTAGTAGGCTGGTGTAAAACGGTTGAGAACAACTGATAGCCAAACTTCTCAGCAATGGGGACTGGTGGAGCTGCTGCTGTGGAAAGAGAGTGGGCTGTGGTGTGTTGCCACCTCAAACACCTCCGGACTCCATGCAGGCCTATTTAATGCCTCCAGGCTTTCAAACTCCATGTGTTTGCTCTTGCTGCTTCAGTGTTGTAAGTTCAAGTTGTAAGTAACAAAATCAGCAATTATCTTGTTTTGCCACCAATTCTTGTCCATGTCCAGCTGGTGCTCAATAAAGCCATGTTCCAGTATAGCCATAGAACTCCATTGTAAAAAAAACAAACACACAAACAAACCAAACAAACAACAACAACGACAAAATGATGACGATGACGATGACGATGATGATGACGATGACGATGACAACGACAACGACAACGACGACGAAAAACATGTCAAAGATCCATACCATTGCTCTGGGCAGCATATTTCATAATCATTGTGGTGCACCGGGCCAACCGACTTTTTCCTCAAAAGGATGTTTAAAGGGACAGCTCACCCTAAAATCCAAAATACATTATTTTTCCTCTCATCTGTAGTGCTATTTATCCATCTATATCGTTTTGGGATAGTTGCCTGAGTTTTGGAGATATCGGCCGCAGAGTTGTCTGCCTTCTCTCCAATACAATGGAACTGGATGGCACTCGGATTGTAGTGCTCGAAGCACCAAAAAAATACATTTGAAAAACTCAACAGCATTGTCTCTTTCCAGAGATCATGACCCGGTTACTCAAGATAATGCACAGACTTTGTTGTGAGCAGTTTCATGTAGGAACTATTTTCTTTTGCAGTCTCATGTAGAAACTATAGCAGCTAGCGGGTGTGGTTCGGTCAAAAGAAAGTAGTTCCTCCATGAAACTGCTCATGTGTGTGTATGTGCATACATAGCCTATGTGTGTGTATGTGCATACAATAGCCTATGTGTGTGTCGATGCGATGTGTGCGTTATTTGAGTGCCATAGCATATGGGCCAACATGGCCATTCCAGAGGCCGTCAGAGGCCGTCTCTTGATAGCGGTCACTAAACCGCGACACAGCTGGCCTACCAAATCCTCTTCTCCTCCATCCCCCCCTCCCCCCGTCCGGCTCACTCAACCCCCCGATCCGGTGCACTCTGCCTGGGCAAAGTCCCCCGTCAGATGTGGCCCAGCCGAGTGTGTCGGAGCTTGCCTGGTTTAACGCAGCGGGGGCCGCGGGAGGCTATTGTGCGCGATCATGCAGCGCAGCAGGTAGCCGGCAGAAGCCGCATGGCGGGAGCCTTTGAAGAGAAGCTGGCGGGGGCCAAGTTCGAGGGGGGGGGGGGTCGGGGTGTGCAGAGGAGAAGAGGAGGAGGCAGCGGGCGAACGGGGGGAGCCCCCCGACGCAGCAGTTTAATCAAGATATTTAATACCTCAAAGAGGCCCCCCCGCTTTGCCTCTTTGAAGGGACATGGCCATGAGGAAAGGGGGGCAGACAGCTGATCGTACATGGGAGGAGGGGGGAGGAGGGAGGGGGGAGGGGAGACGAGGAAGCAGAGAACGGAGGGGGAGGAGACAAATGAGAGGAACGAGTGGGGTACGGGGTGTGTGTGTGTGTGTGTGTGTGTGTGTGTGCGTGCGCGCGCGCGCGTGTGTGTGTGTGCGTGCGCGCGTGTGTGTGTGTGTGTGTGTGTGTGTGTGTGTAAGGGGGGGGTTGTATAGAGTTGAATAACAAACCAGGGGTGACGGAGTTCACTAGTGTAACCCTAGTGCAGTCAGTGGGATACTATAGTAGAGTTCACTAGTGTAACCCTAGTGCAGTCAGTGGGATACTATAGTAGAGTTCACTAGTGTAACCCTAGTGCAGTCAGTGGTATACTATAGTAGAGTTCACTAGTGTAACCCTAGTGCAGTCAGTGGGATACTATAGTAGAGTTCACTAGTGTAACCCTAGTGCAGTCAGTGGTATACTATAGTAGAGTTCACTAGTGTAACCCTAGTGCAGTCAGTGGGATACTATAGTAGAGTTCACTAGTGTAACCCTAGTGCAGTCAGTGGTATACTATAGTGAGCTAAAGTTTTTTTGCTGGTGACTCATCCATAATGTTGAATGGACACAACATCATGGCTCATCTATAGGCTTCCATGTGGCTACAGTCCATATTAGGTTAGGCAGCTCATTCTGTAAGTTGCCAGTATCACATTGACAGATTCCTGTATATTTATTGTATTTTATTGAGTTTATTTTATTTTTTATTTTATTGACTGATTCTGACTAACAGCAACATTGACATACCTGCCAACACTCCCACTTTTCTCCCTCCTTCCAGATTTTTCCTCCATTTCCTCTCCAGTTGTACTTGGCCAATTCCCCTGTTGCACCGCGATCTGATCAGAGCGGAGACCAATCAGCGTTGAATCCAGTCAAACCCAGATCCACTCGGGAGAACGGTAAAAACATATTTTCCGCCCAGAAACCCCGCTGTTGCATTATACTCCTGTACTTGTTTAATTGTTATTGAGTCTATTTCTGCAATAACGGCACTTTTATGGCTGTTTAAACTAGACGAACGCTGACATTACTCCTCGAGGCGGACAGGCAAGGCGGCCATTACTGTTTTGCTAGCGACGTTCCTGATTGGCTGGTTACGGTTTCAACTACGAGGTGGGTCGCTGATTGGCTCGTCCGCTTTGGAATTGCTGCAGAAAGCTCTCCCAGAGTGGAGGCCAGACGGTCTGCTAGAACCAAATGAAAGGTAAGTTCACGTGACCAGCTGGTTTACCACCAGGCCAGAGCCGTATAATAGAAGCGTTCCGACATCTCCATTCACTCCAATGGACCAGTTTTTTTCCAGGAAGTAGAAAGTGGAACTCTTGAGTAAAAAAAAGCAGCACTGTCGAGTTGCAGCAAAATAGACAGTTTGTGTTGTATTTTGAAAGGGTTTTTCATCCCTTGAATCAAATTGTACATTATCAGCTTTTAGCATGCAAAAGTAGCGCGAGACCCATTCCTGGCTGTTCATTGGCTAATGAGTCTCGCATTTTGGTCCTCCGCTGACGCCACTCTCTTACTAGAGGACACTACTACACCAGGCTAGTATAGAATTGCACTCAGTCCATAGTTCCTGTTGTTGCCGCAGGTTCAGGCTTGATTGGTTGTACTGGGAGTCATCCAATTTATAACCTCAGCAGGGAAGGATTTATGAGATCACTCAGTCATGATGTAACAATGTCTGCATCATCAGTGGATATGACATCATTAATGTTTTTTTGCAATCCGTTTTCATTCTCTTTTTTAGCAGTCATGACAACATAGGAAACTTGAACATTCCACCCGCACCATTCATGTCCACCTTCTCTCCCCTCTCCCTGCATCTCTCCAGGCAGCCTCAGACAGTACTGACTCTCATCACAGCTCTTAGTGGCCGTCTCAGGGCCCAGATCGTCTGGATTCTGATGCTCCACGAAGGGCCGTCGGTGCAGGTGGATCAGGCTGTACGTCCAGCACTATCTACGGTTCTCTTCGTCACCGGTGACAGCTGTTGTTGCTGGGCCATCACGTCGTCGTGGGCGACGTCGTCGTCGTGTCACCGCGCGGTCGCAGAGTCGGCGGTGGTGACTGCTGGCGACGAGGTGGCGGCGGCTTCCATGTTGACTACAACCTCTAGCAGCGAGGACGTGGAGGTGGAGGGGCCTTCGGTGTCCAGTTCTCCCTCAGTTGTTGACGGAAGCGTGATGCTGGTGTTAGCTTCGAGCAGGGCTGGATGTCTCCTGAGAGTGGAGCCAGGCTTCTGCTGCTCCTCCAGGTCGCAAGCCTTATCGTAGTTGAGGACCTTCCATCGCTGGTTGACCATTGCTGGTTGTTTCTCTGGTTGGCACCGGTCCTCCCACTTGTAGGTGATATTGGCAAGATGCTCCTTGACCATCATAATACCTATGAACGTTAATATCAGTAATA
>NC_139652.1:7377078-7434578 GCF_964638095.1 Poromitra crassiceps
GCTTCCACCGCTGGTCATCTGCCCCCGCCCACCCCCGCCCACACCGGGTCGTCATAGCGACCGCATATCTGCCCTCCGCCCATAACCGAAGTAGTAGTAGTATAACGTTAAAATTAAATCCATACACAGAACTTTTAAACTGTTTATGAAATACTGGTGCCTCTAAATGACCTACAGTGTACATGGGCAAATGTGACAATCGGCCAGGAGAATGGATATCACTTTGTTGTTAGTCAAACTCACGTGCATGCGCTGCGCGAGGGACGGGGGGTTGCGCTAGAGTGAAGCCTCTACCCCGGCGGCCTCTCACCAGGCAAGACCGCGGCTTCACCAAAGCCCCGCCTGCGGCCTAGCGGAGCCGACGCTGCACACAGCTACAAAGGGCTTCCTGAGGAGCGGATTTCTTCCTCTCTCAAAACAATTGAAAACCACCATCATGTTAAGCTGAGTAAGGAGATCACTTTTATTTCACCAGAGCCGAAGGCAGCAACACAAAAGACTGATGGAAATAACATAACAGAAGAAGGTAAGCCCCCTGCCCCACTAAACTGGTATGCAGCTTCAGTCAGTAGATTAAACACGATTCTGCCTGACCAATCAGTCGTCTGCAGTGTTTTCACGTCACCGTATGAACCCGGGTTCACAGCGCTGGAACCTCAACAGAGCAGGGACTAAAAGCAGCACGACTCAACCCCGACTCAACCCGGGCTGTCCACGTTTTTGATCGGTGGAATGAGACAAAAAAGCGAGACGAGCTGGGCGGGGCCGCGTTGATACCAGCGGTGGAAATGGGCCATAAATGACCTACATGGGCAAATGTGACCATCGGCCAGGACAATGGATATCAATTTGTTGTTAGTTACATGCATGTGCTGCGCGGGGGACGGGGGTTAGACTACACGGAAAAGAGAAGCCACTACCCCGGAGGCCACTCAACAGGCAAGACCGCGGCTTCGCTAAACCCCGGCCTCCGGCCTAGCGGACTTTTTCTCTCTTAAAACAATTGAAAACCACCGTCATGTCAAGGCTGTGCAAGGAGATCGATTTTAGCAACACAATTTACACAAAAGACTGATGGAAATAACAGAAGAGAAGGTAAGTCCCACTAAACTGGTATCCAGCATTGACAGAACGTATATATATATATATATATACACATACATACACACACACACACTGTGTGTGTGTATATATATATATATATATATATACATATATATATATATATATATATATATATATATATATATATATATATATATACATACATACATACATAATAAACTCCTTGAGGATAATAGTAAAAGCCTGTTTCATACATGACTTGAATCTAAATAATCGTAGTTTATCTCTATTATCCGAACTGAATGGTTTGGAGCAAAGAAGGCAGCCAAAGTTTGCAGTTTTAGTCGGCGTGGTGGTAGTTAGAGCCATTTAAATAAAGTTGATATTTTCAAGCGGGGTCTATTTAGCTGTTGCACACATTTGGGAATGCACCGCCCACAAGGTCCGTGGTTGGTCAATTCATATGTCTGTCATGTATCGGGGGGGTTTTCTTGGGGGGTTGGCGTTAACCACCTTAGAGAGCTGTTCTCCAGACGACGATCTCATCAACGGTCGGCGCTAGTGTGTGTGTGTGTGTGAGACTACTATACGTTGGAAGTCTAATCTGTGTAGTGGTACAGAAGTATGGGTAGAGTTTCTCAGTGAAGTTGCAGCCAGTATAAGAGAACATATGAGCTGCAACAGTTACATTATAATAGGAGACCAGACCCTCCTTATAATCCACAAACACCCCCACCCTTCCAGGCCCTAGTCTGTATTCGTATATTTCGATAGGCCAGTCGCCTTCACAGGGGATCGGTGGGACTCCTTTCCTGTTGACCGACTCTCTGGCCACTCCCAAAGACATCAACCGAGTCTTCGCCTCAATCTGAACCTCAAAGTAAAATCTTCCTGACGAGAGGCCTTGCTTTCCTAACACACAGGGGGCAACGGCAAATCTCTTTGGGCCATCGAAGAGATTCTTCTTTACACAATAATTTACTTCTTTCCTATCATCAGACACGATGAGATATGGACTTGCTGTATCAGAATCCAAAGTCACATCCATTGCATACTGCTGGACCCAATTCAGCGTGTGGTGGTGTTCAGTGTGTGAGATCACAAAGTGGTCTTTAGTGTGTGAGAGAAGATACAGCGTGTGGGGGTCTTCAGTGAGTGAGATAATAAAGTGGTCTTCAGTGTGTGAGAGAACCAAGTGATGTATGATGATGCCGATAATCACGAGCATGACCACGATTATTATCTGCTGGCAGCTGGCTTTGATTTGATCTGACTTCCTGGACTGAGCAGCCTCTTTCCTCAGAGTCTCCTCCAGCTGAGCCACAGCTCTCCTCACAGAGCCCTCATATGATGCGTGGACACTGACCTCTGTCCAGTCCTTGGTGTGAGGAGTGTTCAGGGATGGGAAGCTTTGGAGGAGGTGGAGGTGGTCTTCAGTGTGTGAGAGCTGCTCCATCTCAGCGGTTCTCGTCATCAGCTCAGAGATTTCCTGTACCAGCTCTTTGATGAAACCTCCAGCCTGTTTCTCTGTTGTTCTCTGCTTCTCTTTAATCGTCTCAATGAGCTCGGCCCGGCCTCTCTTCACAAACCGCATCAGAGGAGTCTGTGGAGAGAGGCCTGTCTGCAAAGACTGTATCAGAGCCAGGGCCGGTTCTAGCCATTTTGGTGCCCTAGGCGAGTGCCTATATGGTGTATGCCTTGAGCCGGCCCTGATCATAGCGTCGAAGATATCTCTGCTCTCTGCTATCTCTCTGAATGCATCTTCCTTGCTGAGCTTTACTGAGTGTTCGATCTCCTGGATCTTCAGTTGTCTTTCCCGGATCTTCTGCTGAATTTCAGCCACTGTCTTCCCCAGCTCAGCCTTCTTTCTTTCGATATCAGAACAGACAGAACAGGAAACCTCCTGCAGTCTGCCATGCATACACATGGCTTCCAGGTTCTCCACAGGATCCATCAGCTTGTGTTTTTTCAGGCCTGCGATTCTCTGATGAGGCTCCAGGTGAGGCTCACAGTAGGAGGACAGACACACCAAGCAGGACTTCAATGCCTTCAGTTTGGTCCCAGTGCAGATGTCACAGGGAACTTCTCCTGGTTTGGCTTTCATCTCAGCTAACCTCCTGACCTGAGCAGCCATCTCATTTATGAAAGTATTGACATGCAGCTCAGGTCTTGTCTTGAAACGCTGATTACACAAGGGACACTGGCATCGGGCACGAATATCCCAGTGCTGTGTGATGCAGGCTTTGCAGAAGTTGTGTCCACATGGTATTGTCACTGAATCAGTGAACACATCCAGGCAGATGGAACATAGAAACTCCTCTTCAGACTGGAGACTCCTGGCAGCAGACATATTCAGACACAAAGACCTGAAATGGAAGTGTAACATGTCAGTAGTGTAAATAAATTACATAATTCTTGAATATTACCATAGAAACACATGGGCCAAAGCCCAAAACTTCGCTCATCGGTACCACTCAAGACAAGTGGGAAAATTCTAATCAAGATGTTTGAAAAGGTACACTCTATGTCAATAGATTATATTTTAGTATGATGGCCTTTGCAGAATGGCAGCTTTGTCACAGTTATCAGCTCATGAAGTTAGCCAGCCTCTACAATAAATTGGATTCTAGTTTTTCTTCCAGTGTGATCCTCCCAGTCTTGTTGCTGACAGCTTGACACCCGTCTGGGCGAACGGAGCAAATCACTAATCAGGTCCAGCTTGGCAAAAATCGCATCGATAAATATCCCTTTAAGCGCGCAGTGCACTGTGGCTAATGTTAGCGGCTAGCTAGCTATGTTACATGGCAGTAAAACGCCACTAAATGACCAAATTGATTTAACTTTTAACCATTTCGAGTAACACTGTTTCCATACGGACCCCCAGCGTTGGTTAGTTGTTTATAACGTGACTATATTTATAACTTTTATAATATACTCCAGTTTCCGGTTTATAATTCGGGTCTGCAGCCAAACAGTATAACAAAGGAAATGGCAAGCTGCAACAATAAGTCACGTTAAACCGGAACTTGTACCCACAATTATTTGTACAGTGGGGCATTCAAAAATAAGGTGGATAAGATGGCATCGTTTTGTACATATACATTAAAAAAAAAAAAAAAAATCTCCTTACTTTAATAATGAGGCAATGCTTAGTACTAATATTACACATGTTATGTGTAATATTAGTACAAAAGTTATATATATATACATACATGCATACATACATATAACTTTTGTACTAATATTATTCAGTTTGTGGAGTTATTTTTCGGTGACAAGTATCATCCTAAGGTTAATTTAAAGTGATATATTCCTCTAAATCTGGCTAAAAACGCCCCCCCCCAAAAAAATCGCCAGCGCCCTTCGGACACCGGTGTGCGCCACTGAGATATATGAATGGAGAGCGTGTTCCTATCTCTTCCCTGTATGTTTTATTGAAGCCAAAATCCGGCCAGATCACTGAACCAGAGTCTGCGCAGTAGCTCCCTTGATTGAGAACCTGTGAGAGCTCCCCGCCCCTCTGAACTTTCTTATGTAGAGCTGCTGTTTCTAGAATGCGCACAGTGCGTTGTGTATTTATATACAGTCTAGCTCTGTAAATATGACACTTTAAGTTGTAATATTTTTTGTCTCGCCAAAAGTAACCAGGAAGATTCCCACTATGAGATCAGTTTATCAAAATGACGCCTGTACGAAAATCTGATTTTGGTTGTCGGAGATTTCAGACCTCCGGGCTGCTGCCGAGTGCTCTCAGCGCTCTCAGCGCGGGCCGGAAGTGGAGGCAGGCCTCACTCACCTTCAGCCTCACTGGGGGGATTGCTGTGTTGATTAAGCTAGCCTAATGATTTCGTGGCATTTTGATTACCTTTATGATTTAATTCCTTTTGGAGCAAATGTTGGTTTTACAAATCTAACCTTGACGCTTTACGCAACGTTGTTTGCTGGTATAGTGTTGTGGGTAGTGCCGCCCTGTAACGTTCTCCGTTGTCGGAGATTGAGTTGTATCAGCCAGACCTCCGGAAGAGGAGTCTCTCAGCCTGGAAGAGGAGCCAGGCCTGCTTGGCTCTCAGCCTCTCACTGGGGGAAATTCTCGGATGAACAGCTCTGTGTTGATTAGCCTAATGTTTCCGTGGCATTTTGATTAACTTTATGATTACATTTCTTTTGGCGCAAATGTTGGTTTAACAAATCTAACCGTGAGGCTATGTTGTTGTACGGTACGGTAGTGTGTGTAGGCAGCCCAACCTAACGTTAGCCTAGACGTGAGCCAGGCTGCCTGGTCTATTGCCTGGTATATCGTTACTAAGAGAGGAGCTTGTGAAGAACGAACATCCCCACAGTCAAAGCATTTCCCCCAGATATGCATATAAAAACGTTTGTTGCTTTAATAGCCTACAAAAAATAAAACGTCTGTTTGTATGTCATGCTAACCCGTTAGCGATGAGCTAATGGTGGTTGTGTACCACTAGGCCTCATCATCTTATACCCGGGACGGGAGTTAACGTTATGAAACACATTTCCTGTCAGTTGGACAACCCGGTCAGTTCTGAAAATATGTGTCTATTATTGTGTTATTCCAGCTATCGTTATCGGTTGTTAAGTTATAGTAATATGAAAAACAGCCGACTAGCGCAAGCAGCTAACGCTAATGCTAGCCTGCATGTTAAAACCATTGTGTACCTATAACGTAGCTGGAGTAACTCATAAAACACATATTTTCTGAACTTACTTCAGTCCCCAACCAACGTTAATTCCTCGCGCACCTTTCTCAAAACAATGTTCTTTTTATTGCGGTCCATTGATGTCTGGTAGCCAACACAGCCAACCCATGAGCCACCCGACTTCCAGGGAGCGTTAGATAACATGAAGCCGTGTGTCTTGTCTGTGACGATAGATCTATAATGTGCAGAGCCTGTCCAGCCAATGACGGCTTGAGACTGGCTGCCACAGCTGTCAATCATCCATTTTTATCCCTTTTTATATGTCAAATAACTACTTAAAAACAAACTGATCAGAAAAATGACCACTTGCACAGGCATTAGCATGATAATGACTATCTAAAATGATACAAACCACCTTTGGGAAAAAAAAATCTGACGTATACTGTGATTATTTCGGTTGTGATTTTCCCATCCACTAACATGGGGAGGCGGGCCTTGTGACCTAATACTGGATTCAGCCGCCAGAGCGGCGATCTAACATGCAGCGGCTTCACTGAACGGGAACAATGCCCAGTCCATCTTATAATAGGTCCATGGCGCTGACATGGTCTTTTAGGAATTCAGCCCCATGCCCCCTAACATTCTCTGCACATGATGCCTGGCTGTTTTCATAGTGCAGTGTGCAAAACAGAAATCTACATGTACTCCTTTACTCAGTGTACTGTGGTCTTTTATAAAGACAATTTAATAAACATTTGCTAAACCTGCTTTCATACAGCATAACTTTATTATGCATTTTTCACCACTGGAAAAGCTCTTTTTGATAAGCTCTTGTTTCATAACATTCATGATTTATTCCAGTAGCTGTATGGGCTTTTCTTAAGGGATTACATGCAGACAGAGAGACGGGATCAACAGCTGGGAAAGACAGACATACATTAACCCTGTAGCTCCCCAGTCGAATAAAGAGTTAAGCCTGGACTGATGATTTTATGATGTTTACTTTGGTTTCCTTTATCCTTTCATCATCAACCAACGTAAGAACTAAACAAATTAAGACAGACAGAAGGCAAATCAATACATATAGGGCCTACATTCTGATAGCACCAGAAAATACATAGCCTACATTCAAAAGTTATTAAACACAAATAAAACAATTACCTTGTTGCCCTCTCGACTGGCGCTAAACCTTTTATCTCTCCTTTTAGACCTTAGACTTATTTATTTTACCGTTTACAATGCTCTCTGACAGAGACCGTTCAGTTGCTAGTGATTTCCTTCTGAGTTTTACTGCGTGTTGTTCCGTCAAGTTGCGTCAGTTCTCACGTTTACCATTTTCAAAGTAAAATCTCTTCCATGTTAACAGGATATATCAAAACAAAATACCAAATATAAAATATAAAATACACATGAACTATGGTCGTTACAAACCCTCTGTGGGCATTTAGCTATACGGTGAGAGAGAGAGACTACAGCACCTTTTACTGCAATTATAAAGCATAATTACCTTATGCCGGCTGGCTGCAGAATTGGTGAAATTGGTAAACTGCGTCTCCAGTCTCCCCCCTTATCAGCCGTCCGTGATGGCAGAATTCTCGACAAACAACAGCAGTGCCACACAGAAGGACCGATCAAGGAATAATACCACTCTGACAAAAGTGTTTATTTGAGCACTGATGGTACAAAGGTTCAAACTTGCTTTTTTTTGTAAGGGCAGCAGAGCAAGATAACGATCAGAGTTGCTCTAACCAAGTCAAGCTGCCGCGGCCCTTTATATTGCCTACGAAAAAGTCAGCCTAATTTTGATATCTCCATACACTGGACATTTGATGTAAGGCTTAAGATCCAAATATCTTAGGATAGTTCATAAATAGCCTTCACAGAGATTGAGTGAAGCTTCTTCAAGGCTGTGAACTGAGATTTACCACAGTACATTTAAAAAATGTACTCCAGTAGAATATATATTATTAAAATGACTCAAGTAAGTAAGAGTAGGCTATAGGTATAGCATTATAAAAATACTTGAAAAGTACAAATCCTCAAAAAAAATACTCAAGTACATGTACTTGAGTACTTTTACTTGAGTACTTTCCACCTCTGGTTACGTCTTGCGAGCTACGCACGTTCGATTCCTAGGCTCGCACGCTGCGCGGCCTCGCCCGCCCTGCAGCTCGCATACGCAGCTCGCCTGCTTAGTCAACTTTGCATCACTGATTACATGACTCACTGATGACATCACAATGATGTCACAATGTCTATCACATCATCAGTGATGTCACAATTGCCCGAGTGTAACCAAAAACCACAATTGCTCGAGTGACTTCACTGATGATGTCACAATGCCTATGACATTATCAGTGCCTATGACATCATCAGTTATGTCATAAGATGATTTTGGTCAATAATAATGATGTCACTAATGACATCACTGATGATGTCATAGACATTGTGACATCATCAGTTGGACAAAAATGTAAACAAACAGTTCCCACTTTAAACAAACAGGGCCCACTTGCTCTGTGTTTGTGGAGGGGGGTGTGGGTGTGTGTTAGCATTTAATACAATCATATGAAACCTCGTTAGTCGGCTAATGCAGTGATTCTCAGTCTTTTCCATAGAGCCCTAATGGTTTATTTCCATGCTATCTCTACCGTCTGCAGACGTGAAGGGAGCGATGCTGCCGTTAATGCCTGTAATAAACAAAAGAAAAAATGAGGTGAACAGACTTTGCTGTGAGGAGCTGGCAGAAAGTTTCACCTGTCTCTCCTAACTCTCCCTACATCCACTCTCCTGTGCTGCTGACGTATCCTGCAGTCTCGCTCAATCCCTTCACGTCTGTGGACGGTAGAGATAGCATAGAAACAAACCACGGGGGCTTTATTGTTGACATTAGGCTACTACAGCCATGTATAATGCAGGCCACCATCCTAACAAAACGGGAACGGTAATAGACGATAGAGGTAACGCTAACGGTAGTCTCGCTGGCCAGCCTCCTCTCCCTTCCGTCCGAGGAGTCTGGCTCCGCAGGTCTCCATAGTGGGATTGCGATGAGCGGCGCTTAGCGGCAGTGCCCTTGGAAAATAGTTTCCAACAATCCAATTTGCCGTTTTCAGCGTGTAGCAACGAGCTAGCGTGTAGGTTTCTGCCGTTAGTTTGCTAGCTAGTTAGCGTTGTTGTTCTCCCTGAGGCGGCAGGGCACTATTTACAGCGACACACAGGGAGGAGGGAGAGGAAGCCGCTCTGATTGACATGGTCGGATCCAATGACAGAGTTTGTACTAAGCCGGGAGCGGACATCCACCGAAACAGTCGCTCGAATGGGAGAGCAGAGTAGAGCAGGGGAGGGTTTATCCCAGTTATGCAGACCTGCGGCGCCAGACTCCTCGGACGGAAGGGAGAGGAGGCTGGCCAGCGAGACTACGCTAAGGGCGGCTAGCTTCCTATAAGCGCTGCTCTCACATAGGCTGTCACTAGTTGAGAGCTGCGCTATGTCAACAACATGGCCGCAGCGACCGTGATGACGCTGATCGAATACTATATATATATTTTTTACTTTAGATGGTCTTTAAATGACGGGGAGACCACCTTATTTAACGCTATTAGACCACAGCACAGCCCCAGCCTTCCCCTGTGATAAGGGAATTTAGCTCGCAAATGAGAAATTAAATAAAGATTCTTTAATCAGAAATGGTCTTTATTTATTTTTAATAAGCAAATAAGAGAAGTTCACACACAATCAAGGGTACTACGGAGGAGACAGCAAAGCTACTCCCACAAGTTTTCAGTTGCACACTTACACAGACATGCTAAGGTGTAACTACTTCTGCAGTGAGATGATGCAGTAATGGTTCATTTCCACCACATTTAAATAAAGTTGATGTTTTCAACCGGGGTCCGTGGTTGGTCAATTCATATGTCTGTCATGTATGTTTTGTTTTGTTTTTGTCTTGGGGGGTGGGCATTAACCACTTTTGAGAGTTTTGCTCCAGACATAGATATCGGGCCCTATCTTTCCCCTGGCCTTAAATATCGTTTAATGCCAGGCCAAGCGCTATTTAGTGGGCGTGGTCAGCGCAGTCCCTATTTCCCCCTCGGCGCTACACCCGGCGTTAACCACTTAACCACGCCTTTTAAGCGTAGAATTATGCACAACTCTGGTCATTGGTGAACTGCAGTTATGCTATGACATTCTTCTTTTCCAAGCTCCGATCCACTCGATCCAGTCCGGGTTGCGGCTCCATGCTGTCATCTCTTCATGCCAATTTGGATATCTCATCACAGATCAGCCTGAATAAAACGATTCAACCTACAGCCAGGCAAATACAGATCTGTTCAGCAGGGCTGATGCATTCTCCCTGTAGCCCACAATATAGAAGGTTAACTATCGGTGACATTCCTGATACCATCCAATTCCATGATCTTTATGTTGTAATATACACATAACTTTCACAATAGTGAACAAGCACTCGGCTCATTCAGGACAGGCTTAGTTTTATAACTTGTAGGCTACCTGCTGCTCCTGCACATCACAGCAGAGGCTAAATGATGCCACATAAATATAGCCTGCATTATGGCATAAATGTGTTTTTATTGTAAAAGTACATGTCAAGTAAACTAAGTCTTGTTGGAGCGGACATCACAGTACTCTTCTATATCACGTTGTATTTGCGACGGATATATATGCCACCTGGATTACATGTATGTTTCACATAGGGTTGTGTTTTGATTTTTATGTTTTATTTTGTCCAATATTGAAATGTTCTAGAATTGCATGTTGTTTTAACATAAATATGATTTCTATCTACTACTTAGCCTACATAGGCTGATTTGGTTGCTATTTCTTGTCAAAATGTATTAGCCTCTATGCATGCTGGGAGATTTCACATGTGAGTCTGTGTGTGACTTTGGTAGGGGAGCCGGCGCAGTGAATAAGGCCTGGTTTTGAAAACTGCTAAGCGCTAAACTAACGCCAGGGGGGAAGATAGCGTTAGGCCGGTATTTAAGGCCAAAACGCCCATTCTGGCCTATTCTGGCACTGCGCCACGCCTCTTCGGCGTAAAGCGCATTTCGGGGCCTAAAAACATGATGCTATCTTCCCGAGGCAGGCGCAAAGTGTGTTTTTTTGCGTTTAGCGCCAGTTTAGCGCCTAAGGCCAGGGAAAAGATAGGGCCCACTATCTACGGCTGGCACTGCGAGACTACGTTAGTCTAATCTGTGTAATGGTACAGAAGTATGGGTAGAGTTTCTCAGTGAAGTTGCAGCCAGTATAAGAGAACATATGAGCTGCAGCAGTTACATTATAAAAGGAGACCAGACCCTCCTTATAATCCACAAACACCCCCACCCTTCCAGGCCCTAGTCTGTACCAATGCATTTCTATAGCCGCTTTACAGGGGGTGAATGGGCTTTTCGTCTTTCGTCTTTCGTCTCTGGCCACTCCCAAAGTAAACAACTGAGTCTCCGTTTCAATCTGAAACTCGTAGTAGAATCTTCCTGATGAGAAGCCTTGCTTTCCTAACACACATGGAGCAAGAGCATATCTATTTTTGCCATCTTTGAGATGCTTCTTTACACAATAATTTACTTGTTTCCCATCATCTGACACGATGAGAGATGGATGTGATGTATCAGGATCCAGAGTCACATCTACTGCATACTGCTGGACCCAATTCAGTGTGTGGTGGTCTTCAGTGCATGACATATCAAAGTGGTCTTTAGTGTGTGAGAGACCATACAGCGTGTGGGGGTCTTCAGTGTGTGAGATAACAAAGTGGTCTTCAGTGTGTGAGAGAACCAAGTGATGTATGTAAATCACAATCATGACCACGATTACTATCTGCCTGCAAGTGCTCGCTTTGATTTGAGCTGACATTCTGAACTGAGCAGCCTCTTTCCTCAGAGTCTCCTCCAGCTGAGCCACAGCTCTCCTCACAGAGCCCTCATATGATGCGTGGACACTGACCTCTGTCCAGTCCTTGGTGTGAGGAGTGTTCAGGGATGGGAAGCTTTGGAGGAGGTGGAGGTGGTCTTCAGTGTGTGAGAGCTGCTCCATCTCAACGGTTCTCTTCATCAGCTCAGAGAGTTCCTGTACCAGCTCTTTGATGAAGCCTTCAGCCTGTTTCTCTGTTGTTTTCTGCTTCTTTTTAATCATCTCAATGAGCTCAGCGTGGCCTCTCTTCACAAACCGCATCAGAGCAGTCTGTGGAGAGAGGCTTGTCTGCAAAGACTGTATCAGAGCCAGGGCCGGTTCTAGCCATTTTGGTGCCCTAGGCGAGTGCCTATATGGTGTATGCCTTGAGCCGGCCCTGATCAGAGCGTCGAAGATATCTCTGCTCTCTGCTATCTCTCTGAATGCATCTTCCTTGCTGAGCTTTACTGAGTGTTCGATCTCCTGGATCTTCAGTTGTCTTTCCCGGATCTTCTGCTGAATTTCAGCCACTGTCTTCCCCAGCTCAGCCTTCTTTCTTTCAATATCAGAACAGACAGAACAGGAAACCTCCTGCAGTCTGCCATGCATACACATGGCTTCCAGGTTCTCCACAGGATCCATCAACTTGTGTTTTTTCAGACCTGCGATTCTCTGATGAGGCTCCAGGTGAGGCTCACAGTAGGAGGACAGACACACCAAGCAGGACTTCAGTGCCTTCAGTTTGGTCCCAGTGCAGAGGTCACAGGGAACTTCTCCTGGTTTGGCTTTCATCTCAGCTAACCTCCTGACCTGAGCAGCCATCTCATTTATGAAAGTATTGACATGCAGCTCAGGTCTTGTCTTGAAACGCTGATTACACAAGGGACACTGGCATCGGACACTAATCTCCCAGTGCTGTGTGATGCAGGCTTTGCAGAAGTTGTGTCCACATGGTATGGTCACTGAATCAGTGAACACATCCAGACAGATGGAACACAGAAACTCCTCTTCAGACTGGAGACTCCTGCCAGCAGACATATTTAGACACAGAGACCTGAAATGGAAGTGTAACATGTCAGTAGTGTAAATAAATTACATAATTCTTGAATATTACCATAGAAAAACATGGGCCAACGCCCAAAACTTCGCTCATCGGTACCACTGAAGACAAGTGGGAAAATTCTAATCAAGATGTTTGAAAAGGTACACTCTATATGTCAATAGATTATATTTGAGTATGATGGCCTTTGCAGAATGGCAGCTTTGTCACAGTTATAAGCTCATGAAGTTAGCCAGCCTCTACAATAAATTGGATTCTAGGCACTGATGCATATCTTGTTAGGCTCATTTTCAGGACCTTTACTCACCAACTCTCCAACCTCCCATCTGTATTAAGGCTGGGTAAAAAAATAAAATAAAAAAAATAAAGAAAACTTGATCAATATTGAATTGATATTAATTTGAAGGAACTGATATTGATTCTTAAAATCCAATATTGATATTAATAAGGTGATGTCACACACAGGCTTTCGTCTCCCTCTCTCATCTGGCTGGTGATAGAGGGTGAAGTGAATAGTCAAATAACCTTTTATCCACCTTTTTTCTAGTGGCCATGATGCCTATGCGTTTTTCTTCCAGTGTGATCCTCCCAGTCTTGTTGCTGACAGCTTGACACCCGTCTGGGCGAACGGAGCAAATCACTAATCAGGTCCAGCTTGGCAAAAATCGCATCGATAAATATCCTTTAAGAGCGCAGTGCACTGTGGCTAATGTTAGTGGCTAGCTAGCTATGTTACATGGCAGTAAAACGCCACTAAATGACGTGACTATATTTATAACTTTTATAATATACTCCAGTTTCCGGTTTATAATTCGGGTCTGCAGCCAAACAGTATAACAAAGGAAATGGCAAGCTGCAACAATAAGTCACGTTAAACCGGAACTTGTACCCACAATTATTTGTACAGTGGGGCATTCAAAAATAAGGTGGATAAGATAGCATCGTTTTGTACATATACATTAAAAAAAAAAAAAAAATTGTCTCCTTACTTCAATAATGAGGCAATGCTTAGTACTAATATTACACATGTAATGTGTAATACTAGTACAAAAGTTATATATATATACATATATTCATACATACATATAACTTTTGTACTAATATTATTCAGTTTGTGGAGTTATTTTTCGGTGACAAGTATCATCCTAAGGTTAATTTAAAGTGATATATTCCTCTAAATCTGGCTAAAAACGCCCCCCAAAAAAAATTCAGCCCCTGCCTCCTAACATTCTCTGCACGTGCCTGGCTGTTTTCATAGTGCAGTGTGCAAAACACAAATCTACATGTACTCCTTTACTCAGTGTACTTAATTACTTTAATAAACATTTGCTAAACCTGCTTTCTTACAGCATAACTTTTTCACCACTGGAAAAGCTCTTTTTGATAAGCTCTTGTTTCATAACATTCATGATTTATTCCGGTAGCTGTATGGGCTTTTCTTAAGGGATTACATGCAGACAGAGAGACGGGATCAACAGCTGGGAAAGACAGACATACTGTACATTAACCCTCTGTGGGCATTTAGCTATACGGTGAGAGAGAGAGACTACAGCACCTTTTACTGCAATTATAAAGCATAATTACCTTATGCCGGCTGGCTGCAGAATTGGTGAAATTGGTAAACTGCGTCTCCAGTCTCCCCCCTTATCAGCCGTCCGTGATGGCAGAATTCTCGAGAAACAACAGCAGTGCCACACAGAAGGACCGATCAAGGAATAATACCACTCTGACAAAAGTGTTTATTTGAGCACTGATGGTACAAAGGTTCAAACTTGCTTTTTTTTGTAAGGGCAGCAGAGCAAGATAACGATCAGAGTTGCTCTAACCAAGTCAAGCTGCCCCGGCCCTTTATGTTGCCTACGAAAAAGTCGGCCTAATTTTGATATCTCATACTGGACATTTGATGTAAGGCTTAAGATCCAAACATCTTAGGATAGTTCATAAATAGCCTTCACAGAGATTGAGTGAAGCTTCTTCAAGGCTGTGAACTGAGATTTACCACAGTACATTTAAAAAATGTATTCCAGTAGAATACATATTATTAAAATGACTCAAGTAACAGTATAGGTATAGCATTATAAAAATACTTGAAAAGTACAAATCCTCAAAAAAACTACTCAAGTACATGTACTTGAGTACTTTTACTTGAGTACTTTCCACCTCTGGTTACGTCTTGCGAGCTATGCACGTTCGATTCCTAGGCTTGCACGCTGCGCGGCCTCGCCCGCCCTGCAGCTCGCATACGCAGCTCGGCCACTGCGCGGCCTCGCCCGCAGCTCGCCTGCTTAGTCAACTTTGCATCACTGATTACATCACTCAGTGATGACATCACAATGATGTCACAATGTCTATCACATCATCAGTGATGTCACAATTGCTCGAGTGTAACCAAAAACCACAATTGCTCGAGTGACTTCACTGATGATGTCACAATGCCTATGACATCATCAGTGCCTATGACATCATCAGTTATGTCATGAGATGATTTTGGTCAATAATAATGATGTCACTGATGACATCACTGATGATGTCATAGACATTGTGACATCATCAGTTGGACAAAAATGTAAACAAACAGTGCCCACTTTAAACAAACAGGGCCCACTTGCTCCGTTTTATATAACTACGCACGCACGCTCGATTCCTAGGCTCGCCCGCCCTGCAGCTCGCCCACTGCACATCGCATACACAGCTCGGCCACTACACGGCCTCGCGTGGTCGATGACATCATCACGGATAATCATGACATCACTGATGACGAATGTCCAAATAGTGGTGGGGACTATTTTAGGTAATCAGAAGAGCGGTATGGACATGTCTCCACTGTCCCTACCATAAATTTGATCCATGATGCACTATAATTTTGTTATTTTCACCTATTTGTTTTCTGAAAATCGCGCTTTTCCCCTTACGAACCGAAGTGCTATACTTCTGAGCTAATTCCTGTGGTACTGTACTTATATTGACATGAAGCGTTCGAGACACGCTAGAAATGCACAATATTTATAGTAATGATGATTAAACTCTATTGACGACATTTTTGAAGTCCCCCTCTCCACCTTCTTTTTAGCTGTGACTGACGGACATGTTGTTTCAGTTATACCGATGGAGAGACTAAGGTTCCTGAGGACCAACTCACTTAAAAGAGTTTGAATGATCTGGGAGCAGTTTCTGGCCTGCCTTGATGAGGTTAGGTTTCTGGCCTGCCGATGAGGTTAGGGCCGACGGGTGACTCCCTCGGTGGACCCCTTGTGTGAAACCATGCACATCTCTTACAAGCACATAAGCACCTTATGCGGCCGGTAGCACCACGTTGTAATACTGGAATTACATTACATTACATTACGTCATTTTGGCAGACGCTTTTATCCAAAGCGACTTACAATAACACATTTTTGTCAGCAATAGAGCAATCAACTATGCAACACAGTCTATGACAGCTACAACTTCTGAAGGAATAGTGGTAACGTTTTGTTTTTGTTTTGTTTTTTTGTATAAAGTATGTATGCTTTTTCTTTCTTTTCTCTTCCTGTGTCATTCAAATTGAGGGTGTTTGTTTTTAGTTTTTTGATGTTCTGAATTGAAAAATAAAATATTGGAAAAAAAATCTGTGTGTTTGCTGCAACAAGTAGTAATACCATGCCAGGGTTTTTCCTGGCTCAAAATGAGGTGGATATCTGGTCACCCTACTACCACCTCCACGGTGGAGGTAGTAGTAGGGTATATCATATATACCCTACTACTATAGTACCAGATATATCCCACTTTGTGTGGGAATGCACAGCATTTCCATGTCTTTTCCCATGTCCCACATATTGAGATGATGTCCCACATTTTAATTGGCTCTTGTTTTCCAAAGCCAAACCACTGAGAGAGACTGAGAGAAAGAGACTTTAAATTAAAAAGAAATAAAAATCTCTTGTTCCTTTTTGATGTCTAGTCTTCTATGACAGACTACCTTTGGGTTGTGGACTGTTGGTCACTACAAAAGAAGACATTTGAGGATGTCATCTTGGGCTTTGGGGAAAAATGATCATCATTTTTCACGATTTGGTGACATTTTATAGACCAAACAATTAATTGATTAGTCTAAAAATAATCAACAGATTAATCGATTAATGAGAATAATCATTGCAGCCCTACTCAGCATTAGTAACGTGTCCCGCGTTGTCCCACACAAACATACTCTTTGTCCCACATTTGCTTTGCTGGGATCTGGTGACCCCAGCTGCTACTTGAGCCCGACTGATTTTAGTGGGGGTCAATTCACCGCTTACACCGCTAATTCACCGCTATAGGCGCCGATATAATTAATTAATGATTTTTTGTTGAAATGAAATTAGACATTTTCTATGTTGATTGTGCACCGATTCGATGATGCAAAGATACTCAGAAGGCTGCTTTTTAAACAAATAACTTTATTAGAGAATATTTAACATTAAGAATAAATTGTCAACACATCGTCAGCATTATTTACAAATGGCAGAAGAGCTGGAGGTGGCATGAAATTTGAGGGTGGTGGCCGCCTCAGAAAAACCCTGCATGCATCAAAGACTTCTCCTTGTGTTTGATATATATATATATATATATATATATATATATATATATATATATATATATATATATATATATATATATATATATATATATATATATACTATACAGTATATATACTATATATATATATAGTCACATCTGACCCAGGCACATCACAGAGCTAATGCTATCAGTGCACAGAGCCATAACCAGGCCCGGCGTTGGGGGACGCCAGACCGGGCCGGGCCCCCCATTCCCCAAACACCACATTTTGGTGTTGGAATGTTGATAATATATGAATGTTTTTTTCTTCTTCCTGTGTCTGAGCTTGTTTTTGTTCTTATGAATGAAAAATTGAAAAATTAAATAGGGGGGGGTGGGGGGTTGGGGGGCATTCTTTGGGGTTGGGTAGCCCCCCCAAGCTAGGGGCAGGCCCCCTCTGTAATTTGGGCCTGGAGCCGGGCCTGGCCATAACAAGTGCAATAAGAGTTGTTTCACGTTTGAAATAAAACATACAGTATATTTTTGTTCACTCACAAAGTGCATAAAACAGAATAAAAAAGAGATAATATCAGTCCACAGAACCATAACCATAACAGCAACCAACCAACACGTATGCACATACGCGCGCGCGCGCGCACACACACACACACACACACACACCCACACACACCCACACACAAACACGATATCTGAATTTTGTTTGATCATAGGCCTTTTTGTTTTTTTAAGACAAAGTAAATGGAAACAATTGAATAAGACTGCCTTTATATGATATAAACAAAATTACAGTAGGCTATAATATGATAAGCGTGTGGAGTTCAACGTTTCTTCAACTTTAAAGCAGGAATCTCTAAGATTTCAGTTTGTTCTCTTGGGTGACCTATATGGTGATGAATGGTAATTGCAGGAGATCCAAACAGTGTTGCTATGTGACATTAGTCAGTTTGTTTGGCCATAGTAACCACCCCTAATCCTAGCAGAGACTGGAGAAAAGTACCTTGTTATCCTACTTCAGTTGTTGGAAACCTACAGTAACCTACCGAGTGACTGAGTCTATTGTGTTAGCTCCGCCCACCCCGTGTCACCACGGACACCAAGTTTATAAATGCTGCAATACTGAAAATGCAAAGGCTTCCATCAATGGGCCATGGGCTCAATCACCATTGTGTTAACGAGTTATCAGACATTTATTTACATGAAAATCTTTGAGATGATCACTTTAACATTGTTTTTGTCATGATAAAACCGAATAATGTTGCCAAGAAGAAAGGTACAGTATAGAAACATGAAACATAAGTAACTTTTTTTTTCATCAACAGGTTTGTCTAATCCTTCTATAGCTGCATTGAGCGCATATTCATCTTCAAACAGTGGTGGAAATGGAGTTTAATGGTTGGGAACGGGGTTCCCAGAGTGATCATTGCTCATCGCCTCTTCCTCAGGGTCCAGGTTTTGCTTTCTTGTAAAAAAAAAGATCGCCAATAGATGTTTAGCACTGTTTCTCTAAAGTGTTTTCAAAAATCTGACCACACCTGAAGGCACCATGCCTGGCTGCAGTCAACACAGCCAATAGCCAGCGCCAGAGCAATCTAGTACTTGGAGAGCATGCAGAGCTCTCCCCAGACCCTAAACCTAACCTCTCCCTAAACCTAAGCTCTCCCCAGACCCTAAACCTAACCTCTCCCCAGACCCTAACCTCCCCCCAGACCCTAAACCTAACCTCTCCCCAGACCCTAAACCTAAAATCTCCGGAAACCACGCCCACCCCTGTATGAACGTACATTTTAAAATTTTGGAGCCGAAATTCTAACATAGCAACATTGGTCCAAAACATTGCTATTTTGCAATTGTATGTGAGACTGTGTTGGCAGAGTAGTAGAGAGGACAGCATGAAAGGAGCAGAGAATAGTAGGAAAACATGGATTTAGAAGCTGAATAAGCAGTGTCAATAACAATGTTCCAAGTCTGTCATGAATAAAATCAAGGGGGAATAATCAGTAGATCTCAGCAATCTTATTTGAGTAACTTTTGAAAGAGATTGCTATGTAGCTGTCATGGAAATGAGTAAGATCAATAAGAAAAAACATTCAAGCATACAGAAATAACATATCAGGCAGGGGGGTGGGCCGTGCCGCGTCCGGGGACCCCCACCCTGTGTAAGTCTGGTTCCCAGAGCAAATCCTGGCCATTTCCACCACTGTCTTCAAATTAAATCCTCTCAGAGAAATCCCAATGATTAGGCCTTGGCCACACTGATCCGTGGTGTCTGTCCGTGTGCGTTCATTTCTCTGTTCACTTCCATTCATTTTCAATGACAGCTGTCCGACTGTCCGTGGAGCACTCAGAAGCGTACGTATCCAGAAAATTTGCATACGTTTTGATGGACAGAAAGTTGAAGAGGGATGAACTTTTTCTGGATGGACGTATCGGATGGTCGGATGGTCGGATAGTCACTGTCCGTTTAGCCAATCAGAGTCGAGGTCTCGAGAGGAGGCGTTCTGAGATTTGTTTCGACTTTTCAAAGAAGATGGCGGCCGAGGCAGTGAAGAAGGCGGGTCGCTGACACCTTCAAGGTGCTTACCGCCACCTGCTGTACAAGTAGGTTACTTGTACATGCAACTGACATGAATCTATCCGTCTATCCGTTCTGTCCATTTTCTGACGGATCAGTGTGGCCAAGGCCTTAGTCTAATCCGTGCGATTGACAGGAGAGATGATCATAGGGTCGGCGGTTTCACCAGGTTGATACCCGGGACATAAGTATGGGTAGAGTTTCTCAGTGAAGGTGCAGTCACACCTGGATAGCTTAAGAATTCCAGCATTTACGTCATAAAAGGAGACCAGACCCCCCTCATAGTCCACAAACACCCCCACCTTCTGGGCTGAGTACTTGTGCAGATTGTACTCTCTTTTCATAGCCCAGTAGCCTTCACAGGGGATCGGTGGGACTCCTTTCCTGTTGACCGACTCTCTGGCCACTCCCATAAAAATCAACCGAGTCTTCGTTTCAATCTGAACCTCAAAGTAAAATCTTCCTGATGAGAAGCCTTGCTTTCCTAACACACAGGGAGCAACAGCAAATCTCTTTGGGCTGTCTTTGAGCTTCTTCTCTACATCGCCCTGATTTACTCGTTTCCCATCATCTGACACGATGAGATATGGATTTGCTGTATCAGGATCCAGAGTCACATCCACTGCATACTGCTGGACCCAATTCAGCGTGTGGTGGTCTTCAGTGCGTGAGATAACAAAATGCTCTTCAGTGCGTGAGAGAACAAAGTGATGTATGATGATGCCGAGAATCACGAGCATGACCACGATTATTATCTGCTGGCAGCTGGCTTTGATTTGATCTGACTTACTGAACTGAGCAGCCTCTTTCCTCAGAGTCTCCTCCAGCTGAGCCACAGCTCTCCTCACAGCCCCCTCATATGATGCGTGGACACTGACCTCTGTCCAGTCCTTGGTGTGAAGAGTGTTCAGGGACGGGAAGCTTTGGAGGAGGTGGAGGTGGTCTTCAGTGCGAGAGAGCTGCTCCATCTCAACGGTTCTCTTCATCAGCTCAGAGATTTCCTGTGCCAGCTCTTTGATGAAACCTCGAGCCTGTTTCTCTGTTGTTCTCTGCTTCTCTTTAATCGTCTCAATGAGCTCGGCCCGGCCTCTCTTCACAAACCGCATCAGAGGAGTCTGTGGAGAGAGGCCTGTCTGCACAGACTGGATCAGAGCCAGGGACGGTTCTAGCCATTTTGGTGCCCTAGGCCTATGCCTTGAGCGGACCCTGATGAGAGCGTCGAAGATATCTCTGCTCTCTGCTATCTCTCTGAATGCATCTTCCTTGCTGAGCTTTACTGAGTGTTCGATCTCCTGGATCTTCAGTTGTCTTTCCCGGATCTTCTGCTGAATTTCAGCCACTATCTTCCCCAGCTCAGCCTTCTTTCCTTCGATATCAGAACAGACAGAACAGGAAACCTCCAGCAGTCTGCCATGCATACACATCCTGGCTTCCAGGTTCTCCACAGGATCGATCAGCATGTGTTTTTTCAGGCCTGCGATTCTCTGATGAGGCTCCAGGTGAGTCTCACAGTACGAGGTCAGACACACCAGGCAGGACTTCAGGGCCTTCAGTTTGGTCCCAGTGCAGGGGTCACAGGGAACTTCTCCTGGTTTGGCTTTCATCTCAGCTAACTTCCTGACCTGAGCAGCCATCTCATTTATGAAAGTATTGACATGCAGCTCAGGTCTTGTCTTGAAACGCTGATTACACAAGGGACACTGGCATCGGACACGAATATCCCAGTGCTGTGTGATGCAGGCTTTGCAGAAGTTGTGTCCACATGGTATGGTCACTGAATCAGTGAACACATCCAGACAGATGGAACACAGAAACTCCTCTTCAGATTGGAGACTGGTGGCAGCAGACATATTCAGACACAGAGACCTGAAATGGAAGTGTAACATGTCAGTAGTGTAAATAAATGACATAGTTCTTGAATATTACCATAGAAAAACATCAAAGTTAGATCATTGGAATACTAGCAAACGTGTTTTTAGTTCAATTATTCAATTGCACCTCATTGCAATCTTAATTTGACAAGACTATCAATGCAAAGCAGGGAAAGATCCTATCTCTGCACAGTAAATATTGTACTCACATAGTTTTATTTTCCTTTCAAGAGAAAGAAAGACTTTTCTCATCTGCAGTGTTGCGCCTGAGAGAATGTTCAGGCCTGCTGGAAAAAGAGAGAAAGCAGTGTTACTTTCAAGGTCCACAGGTGACCAATAAGAACCACGGAGATCTCTTTCGGGAGCAAAACAGGCAGGAGTAAGGCAGCAGATCAAGTATGTGGCAGTTGAACAACAGGGAATCGGAGCTGGAACATCACTTATTTATATCTTGGCATGTATGACATCACCGATGACATCACAGCTGCTGCTATGACATCACCGATGACATCACAGCTGCACTTATGACATCACTTATGACATCATCGATGACCTCACAGCTGCAGTGGCATCCTTGATGACCTCACAGTGGGGTGACACCGATTACATGCACAAATCCAAACTCTCTACGACCTTCCAATCCCTAGCTATGGCCACTTTTACCTAGCCCCGCCCCCTTCCTTGATGGAACGGACGGACATGAAGTCACAGTGACCTTGAATTTTGACCTTTCACCACCGAAATCGAATCAGTTCATCCTTGAGTCAAAATGGACGTTTGAGCCAAATTTGAAGCAACTCGTCGAGGCGTTCCTGAGATATCACGTTAACGAGCATCGGACGGACATACAGATGGACGAACAACCCGAAAACATAATGGGCCCTATCTTTGGAAAAGCATGTGCGTGTGCGTGTTTAACGCCGGGCACAGTGCAACAGTGCCGTCCTGCACCGAGAGCTCTGTAGTTTATTCCAGACACTTCCGGGCATGCGCGGCGGCAAGGGGGCGCTACCGCGCTAGGGTGGCATTGAGCCCCCCCTGGAATTAGCCAAGCCCTCCCTAAGCCCCCCTGGAAATTTCTTTGGAGAAAAACAAAAACTTAATTTATAACAACTAAACTAGGCTAATACACAAATATTCTGAAGTTTATTCTAAAAATATAAATTAATTAAAAAAATAATACACTGATCGATGTATTGGTGCTGTGTTCATGCTAGTAGTGAGAATTCCCAGCCTCCGTGGTACACTTGAACACATCATTTACACACCTGCACGCTGCACAGACACAGACACAGCACTGAGCGGACTCGGAGACATATTGGAAGAGAAGAGAAAAAGAAGATTGTTTTGATAGTTGACGATGCGTCTGACCTGACCCAGGTAAATGTGCTTTTGTTTTTGCAAAGAGTGAATGAACCACACACTCAACATTTCATTTGACATGAATACAAGATGCATAGACATTATTTTCATTTTCTGACATGGGGATCAGACAGTGTGTGACCGCGGGGAAAGGACGGCTGCTCTGTCTCCAGTCCACAGTCTCCAATGCGCACCGCATGCGTCATAACGCATCGTTATTGCTTGCCGGCATCCAGTCCAATTGCCAATTGCATGGCACCGTAACCCCGGCGTTACGTTTCTGATTTTTTGCTGTTCATCTGTTATTTATGTGATTAATTAGGTAGTTAATTCTGAACAACGCTGTTCATGCTACATACCAAATTAACCGGCTGAATCTTGCGCATCGAACCATGTCTTCCTTTTTCAGATCAGATCAACACAGCAGAAGTTATAGCTGTCTTTGTACAAAGACAAAGACAACATTTCAGATTATTTGGCTTTTTCAAATGGCTTTTTATAATGGCTTTTTGGAAATCCGCCTAGGTATCTCCCTACAAAAACCACTGCCAAATACTCATGTTTTGGTATTTTTTCATCTTCTTTGAGTTGGGATGTGGTAAGGCCTGTGGCTATGTCTCCATTGGGTTTCTAGCCATAAATACAACAACCACAGGTAACTGTTTACACTCTAAAAGTGTTTTTTATTCTAGGCGAGAATCAACCACTGTGTTTGAGCTGGTGTTACTCAGGGTCAGTAACACATAGAGTCATTCTGACACTTGGAACAGAAACTTCAAAGTCTTACCTTTCAGAAAAGGTCAGGCAGTTGTCTGTAACCCTAGCAGTTCAGCCACAGTAAGCAGGCCTTGCCCGCAGCTCGCCTGCTTAGTCAACTTTGCATCACTGATTACATCACTCACTGATGACATCACAATGATGTCACAATGTATATCACATCATCAGTGATGTCACAATTGCTCGAGTGTAACCAAAAACCACAATTGCTCGAGTGACTTCACTGATGATGTCACAATGCCTATGACATCATCAGTGCCTATGACATCATCAGTTATGTCATGAGATGATTTTGGTCAATAATAATGATGTCACTGATGACATCACTGATGATGTCATAGACATTGTGACATCATCAGTTGGACAAAAATGTAAACAAACAGTGCCCACTTTAAACAAACAGGGCCCACTTGCTCCGTTTTATATAACTACACACGCACGCTCGATTCCTAGGCTCGCCCGCCCTGCAGCTTGCCCACTGCACATCGCATACACAGCTCGGCCACTACACGGCCTCGCGTGGTCGATGACATCATCACGGATAATCATGACATCACTGATGACGAATGTCCAAATAGTGGTGGGGACTATTTTAGGTAATCAGAAGAGCGGTATGGACATGTCTCCACTGTCCCTACCATAAATTTGATCCATGATGCACTATAATTTTGTTATTTTCACCTATTCGTTTTCTGAAAATCGCGCTTTTCCCCTTACGAACCGTACTGTACTTATATTGACATGAAGCGTTCGAGACATGCTAGAAATGCACAATATTTATAGTAATGATGATTAAACTCTATTGACGACATTTTTGAAGTCCCCCTCTCCACCTTCTTTTTAGCTGTGACTGACGGACATGGTTTCAGTTATACAGATGGAGAGACTCAGGTTCCTGAGGACCAACTCACTTAAAAGAGTTTGAATGATCTGGGAGCCGTTTCTGGCCTGCCTTGATGAGGTTAGGTTTCTGGCCTGCCGATGAGGTTAGGGCCGACGGGTGACTCCCTCGGTGGACCCCTTGTGTGAAACCATGCACATCTCTTACAAGCACATAAGCAGTCATTTGGCAGACGCTTTTATCCAAAGCGACTTACAATAACACATTTTTGTCAGCAATAGAGCAATCAACTATGCAACACAGTCTATGACAGCTACAACTTCTGAAGGAATAGTGGTAACGTTTTGTTTTTGTTTTGTTTTTTTGTATAAAGTATGTATGCTTTTTCTTTCTTTTCTTTTCCTGTGTCTGAGGGTGTTTGTTTTTAGTTTTTTGATGTTCTGAATTGAAAAATAAAATATTGGAAAAAAAATCTGTGTGTTTGCTGCAACAAGTAGTAATACCATGCCAGGGTTTTTCCTGGCTCAAAATGAGGTGGATATCTGGTCACCCTACGTGACCATATCCCACTTTGTGTGGGACTGCACAGCATTTCCATGCCTTTTCCCATGTCTCACATATTGAGATGATGTCCCATATTTTAATTGGCTCTTGTTTTCCAAAGCCAAACCACTGAGAAAGACTGAGAGAAAGAGACTTTAAATAAAAAAATAAAAAAAATCTCTTGTTCCTGTCTATAGTCTTCTATGACAGACTACCTTTGGGTTGTGGACTGTTGGTCACTACAAAAGAAGACATTTGAGGATGTCATCTTGGGCTTTGGGGAAAAATGATCGTCATTTTTCACGATTTGGTGACATTTTATAGACCAAACAATTAATTGATTAGTCTAAAAATAATCAACAGATTAATCGATTAATGAGAATAATCATTGCAGCCCTACTCAGCATTAGTAACTGAGTGTCCCACGTTGTCCCACACAAACATACTCTTTGTCCCACATTTGCTTTGCTGGGATCTGGTCACCCCAGCTGGTACTTGAGCCCGACTGATTTTAGTGGGGGTCAATTCACCGCTTACACCGCTAATTCACCGCTGAGGCGCTGATATAATTAATGAATGATTTTTTGTTTAAATTAAATTAGACATTTTCTATGTTGATTGTGCACCGATTCAACGATGCAAAGATACTCAGAAGGCTGCTTTTTAAACAAATAACTTTATTAGAGAATATTTAACATTAAAAATAAATTGTCAACACATCGTCGTAATGCCCCATTTACAAATGGCAGAAGAGCTGGAGGTGGCATGAAATTTGAGGGTGGTGGCCGCCTCAGAAAAACCCTGCATGCATCAAAGACTTCTCCTTGTGTTTGATATATACTGTATGATATATATATATATATATATATATATATATATATATATATATATATATATATCATATATATATATATATATATATATATATCCTCCAGGGCTCGACTCTGCTGCATCCCGAGGTCGGGTGCAGGGTGTCGGGCAGGCAGCAGTGCATCACGCACCCCTCTGGTTCTCGGCTCTGAGGAGCTGCATGGGTCTCTGGTGCCCGACAGGGGGGCACCAGGCCTGGGCAGAGGCAGTGTGGAGGTAGGGGGCTGGCCTGGGTCTCTGGTGCCCGACATGGGTGCATCCAGGCCTGGGACGCCCAGGGGCAGACGCTTTGTACCCTGCACCCGACCTCGGGATGCAGCAGAGTCGAGCCCTGGAGGCAGCCTGGAGCTCCGTGAGCTCCAGAGGGGGGGGTGCGCGATGCACTGCTGCCTGCCCGACACCCTGCACCCAACCTCGGGATGCAGCAGAGTCGAGCCCCTATATATATATATATGATATATAGTCACATCTGACCCAGGCACATCACAGAGCTAGCAATGCTATCAGTGCACAGAGCCATAACCAGGCCCGGCGTTGGGGGGGGCCAGACCGGGCCGGGCCCCCCATTCCCCAAACACCACATTTTGGTGTTGGAATGTTGATAATATAATGTTTTGGTGGAAGGTGGAAGCCATATTTTATTAAAGGCTTTTTAAAAATATTCTTGAAGAGTTGCCTTGGACTTCCTTTGTTCTTTCTAATATAATGTTTTATTCTTCTTCCTGTGTCTGAGCTTGTTTTTGTTCTTATGAATGAAAAATTCTTTGGGGTTGGGTAGCCCCCCCCAAGCTAGGGGCAGGCCCCATCTGTAATTTGGGTCTGGAGCCGGGCCTGGCCATAACAAGGGCAATAAGAGTTGTTTCACGTTTGAAATAAAACATACAGTATATTTTTGTTCACTCACAAAGTGCATAAAACAGAATAAAAAAGAGATAATATCAGTCCACAGAACCATAACCATAACAGCATCCAACCAACATGTACGCACATACGCGCGCGCGCGCGCACACACACACACACACACACACACACACACACACACACACACACACACACACACACACAACACGATATCTGAATTTTGTTTGATCGTAGGCCTTTTTGTTTTTTTAAGACAAAGTAAATGGAAACAATTGAATAAGACTGCCTTTATATGATATAAACAAAATTACAGTAGGCTATAATATGATAAGCGTGTGGAGTTCAACGTTTCTTCAACTTTAAAGCAGGAATCTCTAAGATTTCAGTTTGTTCTCTTGGGTGACCTATATGGTGATGAATGGTAATTGCAGGAGATCCAAACAGTGTTGCTATGTGACATTAGTCAGTTTGTTTGGCCATAGTAACCACCCCTAATGCTAGCAGAGACCGGAGAAAAGTAGCTTGTTATCCTACTTCAGTTGTTGGAAACCTACAGTAACCTACTGAGTGACTGAGTCTATTGTGTTAGCTCCGCCCACCCCGTGTCACCACGGACACCAAGTTCATAAATGCTGCAATACTGAAAATGCAAAGGCTTCCATCAATGGGCCATGGGCTCAATCACTATTGTGTTAACGAGTTATCAGACATTTATTTACATGGCAATCTTTGAGATGATCACTTTAACATTGTTTTTGTCATGATAAAACCGAATAATGTTGCCAAGAAGAAAGGTATAGAAACATGAAACATAAGTAACTTTTTTTTTTCATCAACAGGTTTGTCTAATCCTTCTATAGCTGCATTGAGCGCATATTCATCTTCAAACAGTGGTGGAAATGGAGTTTAATGGTTGGGAACGGGGTTCCCAGAGTGATCATTGCTCATCGCCTCTTCCTCAGGGTCCAGGTTTTGCTTTCTTGTAAAAAAAAAGATCGCCAATAGATGTTTAGCACTGTTTCTCTAAAGTGTTTTCAAAAATCTGACCACACCTGAAGGCACCATGCCTGGCTGCAGTCAACACAGCCAATAGGCAGCGCCAGAGCAATCTAGTACTTGGAGAGCATGCAGAGCTCTCCCCAGACCCTAAACCTAACCTCTCCCTAAACCTAACCTCTCCCCAGACCCTAAACCTAACCTCTCCCCAGACCCTAAACCTAACCTCTCCCCAGACCCTAACCTCCCCCCAGACCCTAAACCTAACCTCTCCCCAGACCCTAAACCTAAAATCTCCGGAAACCACGCCCACCCCTGTATGAACGTACATTTTAAAATTTTGGAGCCGAAATTCTAACATAGCAACATTGGTCCAAAACGTTGCTATTTTGCAATTGTATGTGAGACTGTGTTGGCAGAGTAGTAGAGAGGACAGCATGAAAGGAGCAGAGAATAGTAGGAAAACATGGATTTAGAAGCTGAATAAGCAGTGTCAATAACAATGTTCCAAGTCTGTCATGAATAAAATCAAGGGGGAATCAGTAGATCTCAGCAATCTTATTTGAGTAACTTTTGAAAGAGATTGCTATGTAGCTGTCATGGAAATGAGTAAGATCAATAAGAAAAAACATTCAAGCATACAGAAATAACATATCAGGCAGGGGGGTGGGCCGTGCCGCGTCCGGGGACCCCCACCCTGTGTAAGTCTGGTTCCCAGAGCAAATCCTGGCCATTTCCACCACTGTCTTCAAATGAAATCCTCTCAGAGAAATCCCAATGATGTCTAATCCGTGCGATTGACAGGAGAGATGATCATAGGGTCGGCGGTTTCACCAGGTTGATACCCGGGACATAAGTATGGGTAGAGTTTCTCAATGAAGGTGCAGTCAGTAATGGATAGCTTATGAATTCCAGCATTTACGTCATAAAAGGAGACCAGACCGCCCTCGTAGTCCACAAACACCCCCACCCTCTGGGCTGAGTACTTGTGCAGATTGTACTCTCTCTCCATAGCCCAGTAGCCTTCACAGGGGATCGGTGGGACTCCTTTCCTGTTGACCGACTCTCTGGCCACTCCCATAAAAATCAACCGAGTCTTCGTTTCAATCTGAACCTCAAAGTAAAATCTTCCTGATGAGAAGCCTTGCTTTCCTAACACACAGGGAGCAACAGCAAATCTCTTTGGGCTGTCTTTGAGCTTCTTCTTTACATCGCCCTGATTTACCCGTTTCCCATCATCTGACACGATGAGATATGGATTTGCTGTATCAGGATCCAGAGTCACATTAACTGCATACTGCTGGACCCAATTCAGCGTGTGGTGGTCTTCAGTGCGCGAGATAACAAAATGCTCTTCAGTGCGTGAGAGAGCAATGTGGTCTTCAGTGCGTGAGAGAACAAAGTGATGTATGATGATGCCGAGAATCACGAGCATGACCACGATTATTATCTGCTGGCAGCTGGCTTTGATTTGATCTGACTTACTGAACTGAGCAGCCTCTTTCCTCAGAGTCTCCTCCAGCTGAGCCACAGCTCTCCTCACAGCCCCCTCATATGATGAGTGGACACTGACCTCTGTCCAGTCCTTGATGTGAAGAGTGTTCAGGGATGGGAAGCTTTGGAGGAGGTGGAGGTGGTCTTCAGTGCGAGAGAGCTGCTCCATCTCAACGGTTCTCTTCATCAGCTCTGAGATTTCCTGTGCCAGCTCTTTGATGAAACCTCCAGCCTGTTTCTCTGTTGTTCTCTGCTTCTCTTTAATCGTCTCAATGAGCTCGGCCCGGCCTCTCTTCACAAACCGCATCAGAGGAGTCTGTGGAGAGAGGCCTGTCTGCACAGACTGGATCAGAGCCAGGGACGGTTCTAGCCATTTTGGTGCCCTAGGCCTATGCCTTGAGCGGACCCTGATGAGAGCGTCGAAGATATCTCTGCTCTCTGCTATCTCTCTGAATGCATCTTCCTTGCTGAGCTTTACTGAGTGTTCGATCTCCTGGATCTTCAGTTGTCTCTCCCGGATCTTCTGCTGAATTTCAGCCACTATCTTCCCCAGCTCAGCCTTCTTTCCTTCGATATCAGAACAGACAGAACAGGAAAGCTCCAGCGGTCTGCCATGCATACACATCCTGGCTTCCAGGTTCTCCACAGGATCGATCAGCATGTGTTTTTTCAGGCCTGCGATTCTCTGATGAGGCTCCAGGTGAGTCTCACAGTAGGAGGTCAGACACACCAGGCAGGACTTCAGGGCCTTCAGTTTGGTCCCAGTGCAGGGGTCACAGGGAACTTCTCCTGGTTTGGCTTTCATCTCAGCTAACTTCCTGGCCTGAGCAGCCATCTCATTTATGAAAGTATTGACATGCAGCTCAGGTCTTGTCTTGAAACGCTGATTACACAAGGGACACTGGCATCGGACACGAATATCCCAGTGCTGTGTGATGCAGGCTTTGCAGAAGTTGTGTCCACACGGTATGGTCACTGAATCAGTGAACACATCCAGACAGATGGAACACAGAAACTCCTCTTCAGATTGGAGACTGGTGGCAGCAGACATATTTAGACACAGAGACCTGAAATGGGAGTGTAACATGTCAGTAGTGGAAATAAATTACATAGTTCTTGAATATTACCATAGAAAAACATCAAAGTTAGATCATTGGAATACTAGCAAACGTGTTTTTAGTTAAATTATTCAATTGCACCTCATTGCAATCTTAATTTGACAAGACTATCAATGCAAAGCAGGGAAAGATCCTATCTCTGCACAGTAAATATTGTACTCACATAGTTTTATTTTCCTTTCAAGAGAAAGAAAGACTTTTCTCATCTGCAGTGTTGCGCCTGAGAGAATGTTCAGGCCTGCTGGAAAAAGAGAGAAAGCAGTGTTACTTTCAAGGTCCACAGGTGACCAATAAGAACCACGGAGATCTCTTTCGGGAGCAAAACAGGCAGGAGTAAGGCAGCAGATCAAGTATGTGGCAGTTGAACAACAGGGAATCGGAGATGGAACATCACTTATTTATATCTTGGCATGTATGACATCACCGATGACATCACAGCTGCTGCTATGACATCACCGATGACATCACAGCTGCACTTATGACATCACTTATGACATCATCGATGACCTCACAGCTGCAGTGGCATCCTTGATGACCTCACAGTGGGGTGACACCGATTACATGCACAAATCCAAACTCTCTACAACCTTCCAATCCCTAGCTATGGCCACTTTTACCTAGCCCCGCCCCCTTCCTTGATGGAACGGACGGACATGAAGTCACAGTGACCTTGAATTTTGACCTTTCACCACCGAAATCGAATCAGTTCATCCTTGAGTCAAAATGGACGTTTGAGCCAAATTTGAAGCAACTCGTCGAGGCGTTCCTGAGATATCACGTTAACGAGCATCGGACGGACATACAGATGGACGAACAACCCGAAAACATAATGGGCCCTATCTTTGGAAAAGCATTAATTTAGTGCTTGTGCGTGTTTAACGCCGGGCACAGTGCAACAGTGCCGTCCTGCACCGAGAGCTCTGTAGTTTATTCCAGACACTTCCGGGCATGCGCGGCGGCAAGGGGGCGCTACCGCGCTAGGGTGGCATTGAGCCCCCCCTGGAATTAGCCAAGCCCTCCCTAAGCCCCCCTGGAAATTTCTTTGGAGAAAAACAAAAACTTAATTTATAACAACTAAACTAGGCTAATACACAAATATTCTGAAGTTTATTCTAAAAATATAAATTAATTAAAAAAATAATACACTGATCGATGTATTGGTGTTGTGTTCATCCTAGTAGTGAGAATTCCCAGCCTCCGTGGTACACTTGAACACACCATTTACACACCTGCACGCTGCACAGACACAGACACAGCACTGAGCGGACTCGGAGACATATTGGAAGAGAAGAGAAAAAGAAGATTGTTTTGATAGTTGACGATGCGTCTGACCTGACCCAGGTAAATGTGCTTTTGTTTTTGCAAAGAGTGAATGAACCACACACTCAACATTTCATTTGACATGAATACAAGATGCATAGACATTATTTTCATTTTCTGACATGGGGATCAGACAGTGTGTGACCGCGGGGAAAGGACGGCTGCTCTGTCTCCAGTCCACACTGTCTCCAATGCGCACCGCATGCGTCATAACGCATCATTATTGCTTGCCGGCATCCAGTCCAATTGCCAATTGCATGGCACCGTAACCCCGGCGTTACGTTTCTGATTTTTTGCTGTTCATCTGTCATTTATGTGATTAATTAGGTAGTTAATTCTGAACAACGCTGTTCATGCTACATACCAAATTAACCGGCTGAATCTTGCGCATCGAACCATGTCTTCCTTTTTCAGATCAGATCAACACAGCAGAAGTTATAGCTGTCTTTGTACAAAGACAAAGACAACATTTCAGATTATTTGGCTTTTTCAAATGGCTTTTTATAATGGCTTTTTGGAAATCCGCCTAGGTATCTCCCTACAAAAACCACTGCCAAATACTCATGTTTTGGTATTTTTTCATCTTCTTTGAGTTGGGATGTGGTAAGGCCTGTGGCTATGTCTCCATTGGGTTTCTAGCCATAAATACAACAACCACAGGTAACTGTTTACACTCTAAAAGTGTTTTTTATTCTAGGCGAGAATCAACCACTGTGTTTGAGCTGGTGTTACTCAGGGTCAGTAACACATAGAGTCATTCTGACACTTGGAACAGAAACTTCAAAGTCTTACCTTTCAGAAAAGGTCAGGCAGTTGTCTGTAACCCTAGCAGTTCAGCCACAGTAAGCAGGCCTCGCCCGCAGCTCGCCTGCTTAGTCAACTTTGCATCACTGATTACATCACTCACTGATGACATCACAATGATGTCACAATGTATATCACATCATCAGTGATGTCACAATTGCTCGAGTGTAACCAAAAACCACAATTGCTCGAGTGACTTCACTGATGATGTCACAATGCCTATGACATCATCAGTTATGTCATGAGCAGTGTTGGGCACTCATTACTAAAAAAGTAATATATTACATATTACTCGTTACTATTTTCAAAAGTAATATTATTACTTTACTTATTACTCCATGCCAAAAGTAATTCGTTAGATACTCGTTATATTACTTTTCCGTTACATTCCACACAAATGGCAATAGGCCTTTTTCACTGCAGCGATTTTGTGTCTAAAAGGCAGGAGGTAACACAGGTGCACCAAGATGTTAATTAGGGCTTCCAACTTCCAGTCCATTTAGGTGTTCCAGTGCTGGAGCCCTAATTAGTTAGTTGGTTGCACCTGTGTATACTCTGTCTTCTAAACACAAATGGCCATTGTGAAAAAGGCCCATGGCGTTTTTCTCATCAAAATGCAGACTTTGCGGTGCGAATGTGTGAACTAGGTCTATTATGTGCCGTTCCATTTAAACTAATCGCTTTGCCAGAGCACAGCGGACAGAGATGCTTGATGAAGAGCACACCTGGCTCAAAGTGATGACTGACAAGATGCAATCTTTTAAACAGCTTCTGTTTTATGCAAACTCAATACGTATAGGCTACATCTTTGCTTAACAAGTTTGTGTCACAAATAACGTTAGTTCTGCAACATTAACATTAACCTGACAATAACAGCAATGTTTGATGTCCACCAGCTTGTGAGTTTTTACGTTATCTCTGTATTTTAACAGTTTTCCGGTTTCTGTTGTGCTGTCCTCTCGTCTCGTAACGTTAACGTTAGGAAGTTTGAGCTTGTGTTTTTCACAGTGGAAAGAGTGTTAGTAGCCTACCTGTCCTGGACACCGTTTACATTTGACTTTGATGTTCAATCGTGTCACCTTTCTTCCCGACAAAAACAAAGTCATGGGAATATATCCAGCCACGGATTTTCCTCCTCGCTCAGCAGGACAGAGAGGGAGGTGTGCCTGCCTGCCTGTTGCCTGGTGCTCGAATGTGCTCTGCGGTGACGTCACCTTGTTTTGGGAGCGTTAAAGCCATGCTGCTTGTGATCAATGAATGCCGACTGCGTGTCGTTTTGCAGCGCAGCGGCATCACAAAATGGACTCAACAAAAGATGTAACGACTAACGTAACGAGCTCGTTTATCTTGAAGTAACTGTAATATTATTACTTATATTCTATAGTAATTCGTTACACTACTCGTTACTTGGAAAAAGTAATATTATTACAGTAACTCGTTACTTCCCAACACTGGTCATGAGATGATTTTGGTCAATAATAATGATGTCACTGATGACATCACTGATGATGTCATAGACATTGTGACATCATCAGTTGGACAAAAATGTAAACAAACAGTGCCCACTTTAAACAAACAGGGCCCACTTGCTCCGTTTTATATAACTACACACGCACGCTCGATTCCTAGGCTCGCCCGCCCTGCAGCTTGCCCACTGCACATCGCATACACAGCTCGGCCACTACACGGCCTCGCGTGGTCGATGACATCATCACGGATAATCATGACATCACTGATGACGAATGTCCAAATAGTGGTGGGGACTATTTTAGGTAATCAGAAGAGCGGTATGGACATGTCTCCACTGTCCCTACCATAAATTTGATCCATGATGCACTATAATTTTGTTATTTTCACCTATTCGTTTTCTGAAAATCGCGCTTTTCCCCTTACGAACCGTACTGTACTTATATTGACATGAAGCGTTCGAGACATGCTAGAAATGCACAATATTTATAGTAATGATGATTAAACTCTATTGACGACATTTTTGAAGTCCCCCTCTCCACCTTCTTTTTAGCTGTGACTGACGGACATGGTTTCAGTTATACAGATGGAGAGACTCAGGTTCCTGAGGACCAACTCACTTAAAAGAGTTTGAATGATCTGGGAGCCGTTTCTGGCCTGCCTTGATGAGGTTAGGTTTCTGGCCTGCCGATGAGGTTAGGGCCGACGGGTGACTCCCTCGGTGGACCCCTTGTGTGAAACCATGCACATCTCTTACAAGCACATAAGCACCTTATGCAGCCGGTAGCACCACGTTGTAATACTGGAATTACATTACATTACATTACGTCATTTGGCAGACGCTTTTATCCAAAGCGACTTACAATAACACATTTTTGTCAGCAATAGAGCAATCAACTATGCAACACAGTCTATGACAGCTACAACTTCTGAAGGAATAGTGGTAACGTTTTGTTTTTGTTTTGTTTTTTTGTATAAAGTATGTATGCTTTTTCTTTCTTTTCTTTTCCTGTGTCATTCAGATTGAGGGTGTTTGTTTTTAGTTTTTTGATGTTCTGAATTGAAAAATAAAATATTGGAAAGAAAATCTTTGTGTTTGCTGCAACAAGTAGTAATACCATGCCAGGGTTTTTCCTGGCTCAAAATGAGGTGGATATCTGGTCACCCTACTACCACCTCCACGGTGGTAGTAGGGTGACCGGATATATCCCACTTTGTGTGGGACTCACTGCACAGCATTTCCATGCCTTTTCCCATGTCCCACATATTGAGATGATGTCCCACATTTTAATTGGCTCTTGTTTTCCAAAGCCAAACCACTGAGAGAGACAGAGAAAGAGACTTTAAATTAAAAAAATTAAAAAAATCTCTTGTTCCTGTCTAGTCTTCTATGACAGACTACCTTTGGGTTGTGGACTGTTGGTCACTACAAAAGAAGACATTTGAGGATGTCATCTTGGGCTTTGGGGAAAAATGATCGTCATTTTTCACGATTTGGTGACATTTTATCGACCAAACAATTAATTGATTAGTCTAAAAATAATCAACAGATTAATCGATTAATGAGAATAATCATTGCAGCCCTACTCAGCATTAGTAACTGAGTGTCCCACGTTGTCCCACACAAACATACTCTTTGTCCCACATTTGCTTTGCTGGGATCTGGTCACCCCAGCTGGTACCAGCTGGTACTTGAGCCCCACTGATTTTAGTGGGGGTCAATTCACCGCTTACACCGCTAATTCACCGCTTAGGCGCCGATATAATTAATGAATGATTTTTTGTTCCGATTCGACGATGCAAAGATACTCAGAAGGCTGCTTTTTAAACAAATAACTTTATTAAAGAATATTTAACATTAAAAATAAATTGTCAACACATCATCGTAATGCCCCATTTACAAATGGCAGAAATCCACAGAGCGCAGCGCTTGTTAGAAAATTTTCCATGAAGACACCTGTCAGAGTTTTGAATTCTCTATGCAGGAAAAACCCTGCATGCATCAAAGACTTCTCCTTGTGTATGATATGATATATATATATATATGATATATAGTCACATCTGACCCAGGCACATCACAGAGCTAGCAATGCTATCAGTGCACAGAGCCATAACCAGGCCCGGCGTTGGGGGGGGGCAGCCTGGGCCGGGCCCCCCATTCCCCAAACACCACATTTTGCTGTTGGAATGTTGATAATATATGAATGTTTTATTCTTCTTCCTGTGTCTGAGCTTGTTTTTGTTCTTATGAATGAAAAATTGAAAAATAAAATAGGGGGATGGGTGGGGGGTTGGGGGGCATTCTTTGGGGTTGGGTAGCCCCCCCAAGCTAGGGGCAGGCCCCCTCTGTAATTTGGGTCTGGAGCCGGGCCTGGCCATAACAAGGGCAATAAGAGTTGTTTCACGTTTGAAATAAAACATACAGTATATTTTTGTTCACTCACAAAGTGCATAAAACAGAATAAAAAAGAGATAATATCAGTCCACAGAACCATAACCATAACAGCATCCAACCAACATGTACGCACATACGCGCGCACGCACACACACACACACACACACACACACACACACACACACACACACACACACACACACACACAAACACGATATCTGAATTTTGTTTGATCGTAGGCCTTTTTGTTTTTTTAAGACAAAGTAAATGGAAACAATTGAATAAGACTGCCTTTATATGATATAAACAAAATTACAGTAGCCTATAATATGATAAGCGTGTGGAGTTCAACGTTTCTTCAACTTTAAAGCAGGAATCTCTAAGATTTCAGTTTGTTCTCTTGGGTGACCTATATGGTGATGAATGGTAATTGCAGGAGATCCAAACAGTGTTGCTATGTGACATTAGTCAGTTTGTTTGGCCATAGTAACCACCCCTAATGCTAGCAGAGACCGGAGAAAAGTAGCTTGTTATCCTACTTCAGTTGTTGGAAACCTACAGTAACCTACCGAGTGACTGAGTCTATTGTGTTAGCTCCGCCCACCCCGTGTCACCACGGACACCAAGTTCATAAATGCTGCAATACTGAAAATGCAAAGGCTTCCATCAATGGGCCATGGGCTCAATCACCATTGTGTTAACGAGTTATCAGACATTTATTTACATGGCAATCTTTGAGATGATCACTTTAACATTGTTTTTGTCATGATAAAACCGACTAATGTTGCCAAGAAGAAAGGTATAGAAACATGAAACATAAGTAACTTTTTTTTTTCATCAACAGGTTTGTCTAATCCTTCTATAGCTGCATTGAGCGCATATTCATCTTCAAACAGTGGTGGAAATGGAGTTTAACGGTTGGGAACGGGGTTCCCAGAGGGATCATTGCTCATCGCCTCTTCCTCAGGGTCCAGGTTTTGCTTTCTTGTAAAAAAAAAAATCGCCAATAGATGTTTAGCACTGTTTCTCTAAAGTGTTTTCAAAAATCTGACCACACCTGAAGGCACCATGCCTGGCTGCAGTCAACACAGCCAATAGGCAGCGCGCCAGAGCAATCTAGTACTTGGAGAGCATGCAGAGCTCTCCCCAGAACTTAAACCTAACCTCTCCCCAGACCCTAAACCTAACCTCTCCCCAGACCCTAAACCTAACCTCTCCCTAAAGCTAACCTCTCCCCAGACCCTAAACCTAACCTCTCCCCAGACCCTAAACCTAACCTCTCCCCAGACCCTAACCTCCCCCCAGACCCTAAACCTAACCTCTCCCCAGACCCTAAACCTAAAATCTCCGGAAACCATGCCCACCCCTGTATGAAGGTACATTTTAAAATTTTGGAGCCGAAATTCTAACATAGCAACATTGGTCCAAAACGTTGCTATTTTGCAATTGTATGTGAGACTGTGTTAGCAGAGTAGTAGAGAGGACAGCATGAAACCAGACTCAAAACCTTCGGTGACCGTGCTTTCTCCCGTGCCGCACCCCGACTTTGGAACTCCCTCCCCCAGACCGTCCGAGACTCTCCCTCACTCCCCACTTTCAAAACCCGACTTAAAATCTACCTGTTCTCCCAAGCTTACAACCTCCCCTACCCCTGACCACCTCCTCCAAACCATCACCCTCCGCCCCCCCATCCCCCCCCCCCCTCTTCCTCTCTCCTGTTATCTTCCCCCCCTCTGCTTCTCCATACTACCTTGCCCTGAACCGCCACTGTCATTTGTATCTGTTCCCTGTAACTGTTGCCTGCTACCTGTATCTGTTGTCTGTTTCTGTTCCCTGTTGCTTGTCTCTTGTTCTCTGTTAAGCGTCTTTGGGTCTGGAAAAAGCGCTATATAAAATAAATGAATTATTATTATTATTATTAAAGGAGCAGAGAATAGTAGGAAAACATGTATTTAGAAGCTGAATAAGCAGTGTCAATAACAATGTTCCAAGTCTGTCATGAATAAAATCAAGGGGGAATCAGTAGATCTCAGCAATCTTATTTGAGTAACTTTTGAAAGAGATTGCTATGTAGCTGTCATGGAAATGAGTAAAATCAATAAGAAAAAACATTCAAGCATACAGAAATAACATATCAGGCAGGGGGGTGGGCCGTGCCGCGTCCGGGGACCCCCACCCTGTGTAAGTATGGTTCCCAGAGCAAATCCTGGCCATTTCCACCACTGTCTTCAAATGAAATCCTCTCAGAGAAATCCCAATGATTAGGCCTTGTCCACACTGATCCGTGGTCTCTGTCCGTGTGCGTTCATTTCTCTGTTCACTTCCATTCATTTTCAATGACAGCTGTCCGACTGTCCGTGGAGCACTCAGAAGCGTACGTATCCAGAAAATTTGCATACGTTTTGATGGACAGAAAGTTGAAGAGGGATGAACTTTTTCTGGATGGACGTATCGGATGGTCGGATGGTCGGATAGTCACTGTCCGTTTAGCCAATCAGAGTCGAGGTCTCGAGAGGAGGCGTTCCGAGATTTGTTTCGACTTTTCAAAGAAGATGGCGGCCGAGGCAGTGAAGGAGGCGGGTCGCTGACACCTTCAAGGTGCTTACCGCCACCTGCTGTACAAGTAGGTTACTTGTACATGCAACGGACATGAATCTATCCGTCTATCCGTTCTGTCCATTTTCTGACGGATCAGTGTGGCCAAGGCCTTAGTCTAATCCGTGCGATTGACAGGAGAGATGATCATAGGGTCGGCGGTTTCACCAGGTTGATACCCGGGACATAAGTATGGGTAGAGTTTCTCAATGAAGGTGCAGTCAGTAATGGATAGCTTATGAATTCCAGCATTTACGTCATAAAAGGAGACCAGACCGCCCTCGTAGTCCACAAACACCCCCACCCTCTGGGCTGAGTACTTGTGCAGATTGTACTCTCTCTCCATAGCCCAGTAGCCTTCACAGGGGATCGGTGGGACTCCTTTCCTGTTGACCGACTCTCTGGCCACTCCCATAAAAATCAACCGAGTCTTCGTTTCAATCTGAACCTCAAAGTAAAATCTTCCTGATGAGAAGCCTTGCTTTCCTAACACACAGGGAGCAACAGCAAATCTCTTTGGGCTGTCTTTGAGTTTCTTCTTTACACCGCCCTGATTTACCCGTTTCCCATCATCTGACACGATGAGATATGGATTTGCTGTATCAGGATCCAGAGTCACATCCACTGCATACTGCTGGACCCAATTCAGCGTGTGGTGGTCTTCAGTGCGTGAGATAACAAAATGCTCTTCAGTGCGTGAGAGAGCAATGTGGTCTTCAGTGCGTGAGAGAACAAAGTGATGTATGATGATGCCGAGAATCACGAGCATGACCACGATTATTATCTGCTGGCAGCTGGCTTTGATTTGATCTGACTTACTGAACTGAGCAGCCTCTTTCCTCAGAGTCTCCTCCAGCTGAGCCACAGCTCTCCTCACAGCCCCCTCATATGATGCGTGGACACTGACCTCTGTCCAGTCCTTGGTGTGAAGAGTGTTCAAGGATGGGAAGCTTTGGAGGAGGTGGAGGTGGTCTTCAGTGCGAGAGAGCTGCTCCATCTCAACGGTTCTCTTCATTAGCTCTGAGATTTCCCTTTTCAGCTCTTTGATGAAGCCTTCAGCCTGTTTCTCTGTTGTTTTCTGCTTCTCTTTAATCGTCCCAATGAGCTCGGCCCGGCCTCTCTTCACAAACCGCATCAGAGGAGTCTGTGGAGAGAGGCCTGTCTGCACAGACTGTATCAGAGCCAGGGCCGGTTCTAGCCATTTTGGTGCCCTAGGCCTATGCCTTGAGCGGACCCTGATGAGAGCGTCGAAGATATCTCTGCTCTCTGCTATCTCTCTGAATGCATCTTCCTTGCTGAGCTTTACTGAGTGTTCGATCTCCTGGATCTTCAGTTGTCTCTCCCGGATCTTCTGCTGAATTTCAGCCACTATCTTCCCCAGCTCAGCCTTCTTTCCTTCGATATCAGAACAGACAGAACAGGAAAGCTCCAGCGGTCTGCCATGCATACACATCCTGGCTTCCAGGTTCTCCACAGGATCGATCAGCATGTGTTTTTTCAGGCCTGCGATTCTCTGATGAGGCTCCAGGTGAGTCTCACAGTAGGAGGTCAGACACACCAGGCAGGACTTCAGGGCCTTCAGTTTGGTCCCAGTGCAGGGGTCACAGGGAACTTCTCCTGGTTTGGCTTTCATCTCAGCTAACTTCCTGGCCTGATCAGCCATCTCATTTATGAAAGTATTGACATGGAGCTCAGGTCTTGTCTTGAAACGCTGATTACACAAGGGACACTGGCATCGGGCACGAATATCCCAGTGCTGTGTGATGCAGGCTTTGCAGAAGTTGTGTCCACACGGTATGGTCACTGAATCAGTGAACACATCCAGACAGATGGAACACAGAAACTCCTCTTCAGATTGGAGACTGGTGGCAGCAGACATATTTAGACACAGAGACCTGAAATGGGAGTGTAACATGTCAGTAGTGTAAATAAATGACATAATTCTTGAATATTACTATAGAAAAACATCAAAGTTAGATCATTGGAATACTAGCAAACCTCATTGCAATCTTAATTTGACAAGACTATCAATGCAAAGACATCTGCATCAGCTGCTATGACATCACGATGACATCACAGCTGCACTTATGACATCACTTATGACATCATCGATGACCTCACAGCTGCAGTGGCATCCTTGATGACCTCACAGGGGGGTGACACCGATTACATGCACAAATCCAAACTCTCTACGACCTTCCAATCCCTAGCTATGGCCACTTTTACCTAGCCCCGCCCCCTTCCTTGATGGAACGGACAGACATGAAGTCACAGTGACCTTGAATTTTGACCTTTCACTACCGAAATCGAATCAGTTCATCCTTGAGTCAAAAGGGACGTTTGAGCCAAATTTGAAGCAACTCCGTCGAGGCGTTCCTGAGATTATCACGTTAACGAGCAACTCGAAAACATAATGGGCCCTATCTTTGCAAAAGCATTAATTTAGCGCTTGTGCGTGTTTAACGCCGGGCACAGTGCAACAGTGCCGTCCTGCACCGAGAGCTCTGTAGTTTATTCCAGGCACTTCCGGGCATGCGCGGCGGCAAGGGGGCGCTAGGGTGGCCTTGAGCCCCCCCTGGAATTAGCCAAGCCCTCCCTAAGCCCCCCCTGGAAATTTCTTTGGAGAAAAACAAAAACTTAATTTATAACAACTAAACTAGGCTAATACACAAATATTCTGAAGTTTATTCTAAAAATATAAATTAATTAAAAAAATAATACACTGATCGATGTATTGGTGCTCTGTTCATCCTAGTAGTGAGAATTCCCAGGCTCCGTGGTACACTTGAACACACCATTTACACACCTGCGTGGCTGCACAGACACAGACACAGACACAGCACTGAGCGGACTCGGAGACATTATTGGAAGAGAAGAGAGAAAGAAGATTGTTTTGATAGTTGACGATGCGTCTGACCTGACCCAGGTAAATGTGCTTTTGTTTTTGCAAAGAGTGAATGAACCACACACTCAACATTTCATTTGATATGAATAAAAGATGCATAGACATTATTTTCATTTCCTGACACGGGGGATCAAACAGTGTGTGACCGCGGGGAAAGGACGGCTGCTCCTCACACACTGTCTCCAGTCCACACTGTCTCCAGTCCACACTGTCTCCAATGTCCACCGCATGCATCATAACGCATCATTATTGCTTGCCGGCATCCAGTCCAATTGCCTATTGCATGGCACCGTAACCCCGGCGTTACGTTTCTGATTTTTTGCTGTTCATCTGTCATTTATGTGATTAATTAGGTAGTTAATTCTGAACAACGCTGTTCATGCTACATACCAAATTAACCGGCTGAATCTTGCGCATCGAACCATGTCTTCCTTTTTCAGATCAGATCAACACAGCAGAAGTTATAGCTGTCTTTGTACAAAGACAAAGACAACATTTCAGATTATTTGGCTTTTTCAAATGGCTTTTTGGAAATCCGCCTAGGTATCTCCCTACAAAAACCACTGCCAAATACTCATGTTTTGGTATTTTTTCATCTTCTTTGAGTTGGGATGTGGTAAGGCCTGTGGCTATGTCTCCATTGGGTTTCTAGCCATAAATACAACAACCACAGGTAACTGTTTACACACTAAAAGTGTTTTTTATTCTAGGCGAGAATCAACCACTGTGTTTGAGCTGGTGTTACTCAGGGTCAGTAACACATAGAGTCTGACACTTGGAACAGAAACGTCAGAGTCTTACCTTTCAGAAAAGGTCAGGCAGTTGTCTGTAACCCTAGCGGTTCAGCCACAGTAAGCATTTTAGTTTGGGTATGTCGTTTTCACCATTTTCTTCAGAAATAGGTGGCATTAGAAGAGGTTCACCTTGAATCTGTCGGACTTGGATTTAATTGTGACAAACTGGGTCTCTGCTAAAAGACGATGTGTAGTAGGCTGGCTATTAGTCGGGGGCCTCAGGGCATTATAAGGGCCGTTTGGTTCAGATTCTTCCAAAAGCACCAAATTTGGCACAGATGTTGTCCATACCATAATCCATAATCAAATTTTGCCGGGCGCCAAGATAGGCGCCCCACGGGGCCGCCATATTTGCAAAATCCAATATGGCCACCACCCCAAAAAACGAAAAGGGTTAGAATCATAAATGATACCACTTTCTAGGCATTTTCTGGGTGGTAGAATCTGATTCTGATGTTATTTTAATTAATTGAGGTCAAGTTTACCCCACAAAGTTAGCATAAAGGTCATTTTGCGGTCAAATCCAGTGTTTCTGGTGCGTCATCGAAGATTCTACCTCCAAAAAAGTATTTCTCATTATAAGCTGTACATGTATATGTCACATTAGTTTGACATCTCATTATTTGACGTTTATTCCTCAAGGTCACTAGCATATAGGTAGTTTTGGGGTTAAATCCAACTTCTTTATATTTATTCATAATTATTATTTTCGGAAATAATGTTTTGCCCTATAACGTGTCTATTAGAGACAGGGGAGGGGACAAAATGTGACAAACAGTAACAGTGTATCTTTGGTAAATAGTCACCAGTAAAACAAGAAGAAGAGGTGTAGGTCTACTGGAGATTCATGGTCAACATTAAAAAGACAGGCAAGTTGAAAGTAATGTTAGCAAAGTGCTTGAATGTTCTGATAGAGAACATAGTCAAATTGGTGTCTGGTTCTATGGTGTGAATACTGTCAAAGAATGTTAGCTGACATTGTTTTGTTCATAAGATAGCTAGCTAACTAGCTAGCTAGTTCAGAGATGATCAGCTAGCTAGCTCGGAGATTACTGGCTAATGTTATATCTCTGAGCAAACTTTAGTCTGCTTACACACTTGGCAGCTAACAAGCTAACTGATGCACCTTTAAAGTAATGTTAGTCACTGTTTCCTGTTCTGATAGAATTGAGCGTTATGGTAGCCTATATTTACAGTACATTTATGAGCTGTTAATTGAAGCATTACTGTCGTGGAAATCTGTTTTTCCATAGATACAATATTTCTCTAAGAAAACAGCCAGGTTTAGGTGAGAGAGTAAGGTCAAAAGTTAACTCACTGCATTGCACACAGAAAGTCATTATTCAATTAGAATAATGTTATAAATGAATATGGATAATTTGGTATGTTTGCCTTTTGGTTGACAGAACAAAGATTGAGGTAGCAGGATGGAATTGGCACAGAGAGAGAGAGAGCAAGAAGGTGAGAAAGTGGACAGTTAGTGAAGTATGCACATAACTAAGCAGTGATATACTGTTATCGCTAATTTGCTTTGCCTCGGTCCCTACCAATGTTGAGACCAAAACTATGCCCTTGTTTTCAGCTGATGTCTGTCAGAACCTGCGACTCTGCTATCATGTCATTGTGAGACGAGATGACAAGGGGAAGTTCTTTGTGACGAAGAGCCTACATAATTTTAATGGACTAGTAGTAGTGTCAATAGTCAAGCATGTCTTCAATCGAAATTATGAACTGGGAACTCTGTGACCTATATGTCTTAGCAAGCTCATCAGCAACCTTCAACTTGTGTGATAGATAAATATCCTTCCGGTCTTTATTTTCCTTGGAAACTTCCACCCGTTCAGGTAGGAAGTTGAGATGGTGATCCTTGAATGGAGTTGAGTCTATCTTGCCATGGATGAACTTGATCACTCATAAGCTTTTGATACATCTTGCGTACCTCTGAGAGCTTGAATAAAGTCTTGTCTGAATGTTCCACCAGGGCTATAATCTCAGCGCAGAATCTGCACATCCACTCTTCGATGCATCATCTGCGGCGCAGATGACGTATCGAAGGGTGGATGTGCTTCGCCCAACTCTTTAGATTGTCATCTATGACATTGGTTAGTACCTTGTGGAGGTTAACTTCCACACCCTCACAGATTATACAACACTTGACGTTGCCCCGATGTGGAAAATCCCCAGATGACGTCAGTTTCATGGAACTAGGGACAGCTTCTTCTGCACTAGGGCCAGCTTCTTTGTTTTGCTTCTCTGTCGCCCGTTTAACCCGAGAACTATTACAATAACTCAATAACAATAACTGCATATGTTGTGATACACAGCCTTATGCCATTTAAGAGTTGCTGCAATGCCTGAACCATCATTCAACTGACTAATCGTGACGTTACAAGGAAGATCATTGCTATTGATAACATTGAAGTCTCCCCCTCAAGATATACAAGTCCCTCTTCCTTAGGAGTTTGCAAGGCTTCTAGGTTTGTCCATTTGACAAAGACAACAGAGTTCCCAGTTCATAATTTCGATTGAAGACATGCTTGACTATTGACAGTAACTACTAGTCCATTATAATTATGTAGGCTCGTCGTCACAAAGAACTTCCCCCTGTCATCTCGTCTCACGATGACATGATAGCAGGCTGAGTCGTAGGTTCCTGAAAACAAGGGCATAGTTTTGGTCTCAACATTAGTAGGGGCCGAGGCAAAGCAAAGCGCAGATGCGAAAATAATAGCGATAACAGTATATCACTGCTTAGTTATGTACATACTTGACTAACTGTCCACTTTCTCACCTGGTTCTTGCTTTCTCTCTCTGTGCCAATTCCATCCTGCTCTCTCTCCTTCTCTCTCACTCTTTGTTCTGTCAACCAAAAGGCAAACATACCAAATTATCCATATTAATTTATAACATTATTCTATAATAATAATAATTCATTTATTTTATATAGCGCTTTTCAAGACCCAAAGTCGCTTAACAGAGAAACAACAGACAGGCAACAGAAACAGGCAACAGGCAACAGATACAGGTAACAGGCAACAGATACAGGGAACAGGTACAAATAACAGTGGCGGTTCAGGGCAAGGTTGTATGGAGAAGCAGAGGAGAGGAAGATAACAGGAGGGAGGGGCAGGGGGGGGGATGGGGGGGCGGAGGGTGGTGGTTTGTTAGAGGTGGTCAGGGGTAGGGGAGGTTGTAAGCTTGGGAGAACAGATAGGTTTTAAGTCGGGTTTTGAAAGTGGGGAGTGAGGGAGAGTCTCGGACAGTCAGGGGGAGGGAGTTCCAAAGTCGGGGTGCGGCGTGGGAGAAAGCACGGTCACCGAAGGTTTTGAGTCTGGATGGGGGGATGATGAGGGTGGCAGTAGAAGAGGATCGGAGTGTACGGGAGGGGCGATGGGGGATGAGGAGGTCAGTCAGGTAGGGGGGGGCTAGGCTGTGGAGGGCTTTGAAGGTGAGGAGGAGTAATTTGAAGTCGATGCGTTGCTTGACGGGGAGCCAGTGGAGAGAGTGGAGGACAGGGGTGATGTGATCGCGGGACCGGGTGTGAGTGAAGCTGCGTTCACACCGACCTATTAAAGTTTGTTGCTGGCGTCGAGTTTACATACAAAGTCAATGCAAACGAGCGATTGAGCGTATATTCGCCTGGGAGAATAATCGCTGGGCGTCCGAGCGGCAGAGACAGAGCGACAGGGAGAAAATACGCTCGTCGCTCGAGATGAAATATCCCAACTCGAGCGAAAATACGCTGGCATCAGTCGCTCGCTGTTCAATGCTGATTGGCTGCTGTGTGAGAGCGAGTCAAGGATCACTCTGGCTTGGAACAAACCGCTGGTTTATTTGTGTGGCAACAAACCACATTGACAGGCTGACAGCTGACATGAAGTGAAGTCTGTACTACCGGTATGCAGCTCGCATTAGGAGCACGCTGATAGGCTTAGCTTGTAAACAATGACGGTGGCTCGTAGTGGACAAACAGCATGACATTGCATAACGTTATATCCCCCACATGTCCGTCATTTCGTGTGCCTGTTGATGAGCGATTTAAACAGAGCGACAGAGCGATTCCAAAGGGTTGACTTGAGTGACAGAGCGAAAAATAAATATCTCGGTGTGAACGCCCCTTGAGCAGGCGGGCAGCTGAGTTTTGGACCATCTGGAGTCTATGGAGGGAACGGGAGGTGATGCCGGTGAGGAGGGAGTTGCAGTAGTCGAGGCGGGAGGAGATGAAGGCATGGATGAGGGATTGAGCAGCAGGGGGGGAGAGGCAGTGTCTGACTTTGGCGATATTGCGGAGATGGAAATATGAAGTTTTGACAACGGAGCTGACGTGGGGATCGAAGGAGAGGGTGGGGTCCAGGATGAAACCAAGGTTGCGAGCCAGGGGGGAGGGGGTGATGGTGGAGTCGTCAATGGTGAGGGTGATGGGACCGGTTTTATTGAGGGTGGATTTGGTGCCGATGAGGAGGAGTTCAGTCTTGTCACTGTTCTTCTAATTGAATAATGACTTTCTGTGGGCAATGCAGTGAGGTAACTTTTGACCTTACTCTCTCACCTAAACCTGAGAGAGAAATATTGTATATATGGAAAAATAGATTTCCACGACAGTTCCAATGCTTCAATTAACAGCTCATAAATGTACTGTAAATATAGGCTACCATAATGCTCAATTCTATCAGAATAGGAAACAGTGACTAACATTACTTTAAAGGTGCATCAGTTAGCTTGTTAGCTGCCAAGTGTGTAAGCAGACTAAAAGATTGCTCAGAGATATAACATTAGCCAGTAATCTCCGAGGGGGTCATCCCTATGTTCCCCGGGTCCTATGTTCCCCGCTTTTCCCAAATGGTGTCCACCCGCTATGCCGACTACCCGCAATGCCGACCTTAGGTTTAGGCGTGGGGGTGGGAGAGGTTAGGTTTTGGGTTAGGGTCTGGGGGAGGTTAGGTTTAGGCATGGGGGGAGGTTAGGTTTGGCGTGGGGGCTGGGAGAGGTTAGTGAAAAACGGGGAATATAGAACCCGGGGAACATAGAACCCGAGGAACATAGACATGATCCCTCTCCGAGCTAGCTATCTGATCATCTCTGAGCTAGCTAGCTAGCTAGCTAGCACAATCTCTCCTCTCTGTGTTTTGCAATATGGATATTGTTTTATTTATAATTAAATTGAGCATTGGGCCTTTATAAGAATGTTTATTTGTATTATTTCAATTGTCACACTCATCGATACATATTTGGGGTTTGTTTATTAATTGGGAAAAGGACCACTGGAACAAACGCCGCGAACATGATCCGGCTACCTTTTCAATCTGACTGGCTACTCAAAAGTTTGGGGAACTCTCTAATTTAAAATGAGATATCCCTCTAAATTGGGCTTCAAATGGCCAAAATTTTCCTCCGCCGCCCTTCGGACGCCTGCATCCGTGGGCCCAATGTGATATCCTTTCATGGGGCCCGAAATCCCTGGCTACGCCCCTGAGTGCAGTCTATATGAATGGTTATATTTATTTTTACTCTGGCAAAGACTATTGATGAATGGATGTGCCTGTGTATGTGGCACTGTTTATTTACATATATATGCAGTGATAAGCCTAATTTGTCTCTAAAATATAGCACATTTTAAATCTTTTGTGTAACTTGTGAATATAAACTCTTGATTTACCATCTAAATGTGTGTGCTGCATATAGCCTTGTGTAACTGGACTCATCAGTCTCAACATACAGTGTGGCATAGGGCTAAATACACAGTCTTCAGCTCATTGAAGCACTTACATGTTGGGTTGGGGATTTGGCTCTCAATGGAAAAGCAGTGGGCCCTCCTTGTCTAACAGTAGAGCCTAATTCACACCCTATCATATTATTATTATTATTATTTCTTATATTAGTGGTTCTCAACCTTTTTACACAAGTACCTGATAAATTACCATCATATATGAATGTATGAGAGGGAGGGGCCCCCGCGTACCACCAGTGGTACCTGTACCAGAGGTTGAGAACCACTGTCTATTTATGTAGAAAAAGTTAGCCCCCGCTGTAAATAATGAAGCCCCCCCTTAGCTCCCCCAACCACAATTGTCTGGAGCCGCTACTGCTTCCGGGTAAGAATGCATCATTCTGACACAGAAGTGAACAGATGTTCTGCTCGAGGGCGGTTGTTCCAACTACAGATTGTTTCTTTGTATTTTTTCTGTATGCGCAGAGAATGCATTGAGAGCCTTAACGAGCATTAATGAGCCAAAAGAGCTGGCGGCGGAGTTTCTGCAGGCAGACCAGCAGGGATTTCTCCATGCAGAAAACGAAGAAGGTATTAATAGAAGGCAAAAATAAGGTAAGCACAAAGCACTGTCCATCTGCTTACATTACCGAGATTAATGATACGAAGCGCATTGAAAATCGACAAAGCCTTCCTTTAGAAAGTCTTAAAAAGTCTCAAATCCAATCATCTGAATTTCAGGGCTTAAAATGTCTTAAATACGATTTTGCCTAGTGGTTAATTGTTTGGGGTATGAAGTTAACTTTACTTGTAGAAAGTTTATAAATTAGCATTAAAATACCAATGCATAACACATTTGAAGCCATGAAAGAAAACTCTGACATTGAAGTAGGGATGCACCCATATGAAAATGTTGGCCAATACAGATAACCGATATTAACATTGCTGTTATGGCCGATAACCGACTTTTACCAATGTCGATATGACCTGTATAAAAACAAGTTTCTGTGTTAATTATATTTTGTACCTACTGAAAAACACTTGTAAACACTGTCTGTGAATTTGAAAAAGTTGTCTTTCTTTATTTCCAAAATATTTGGAAAAGCCCATGAATCATAGATTTACCACATTGTCTCCTCTCAATATGAACATTTTGACCAATACCGATAACCAATATTAGCATTGCTGTTATTTTGCTCATCGGACCGATACAGATATTTAAAAAGTTTTTTACTAACATCGGCCGATACCGATATGATTGCCGATATGTCGTGCATAGTATAAAGCAATGGAGTTGTACTGTATGGGAAGTCTTAAAGAAGGCCTGAAGAAGCCCCCCCCCCCCCCCCCCCCCCCGACACCCCCCCAACTTCCTTTGTCCATGTTCTGTGGGCATGAATTACACAATGTCTCAAACTTTTTGAGGCTTATAATCACTCACATAAGACCCTAAATTACATAGCGTAGTTAGGTTTTTGTGGATTTCGGTTTCCAGAGACTTTAAGCTGCATTCGCAGAATGTAGAAGAGACAGTCTGGCTTGAGAGACTACTACTGCCCCGCCCCCCTCCCCACACACACACACACACACACACACACACACACACACACACACACACACACACGCACATACGCACACACATACACATTTCCCTGCCATAGCCTTGGTGAAAACCTTTGTCTGTAAGGTGACCAGATTTCTGAAATAAATATCTGGGACATTTCCAGCACTGAATATATCATTAAAATATCCCATATTATTATCTATGAAATAAAAACTGGTACCCTAATAGGCTACTGTAATAAACTATGGTGCCAACTGACATCGATCCAAAATACTTGTACACACAAGACATGAAAACCTTGAGGAACAGCATAGGAAAAGTCATGCAGTGTTTTGATATTAAAAAACCTTTGACATTTGGAGATTTCTGTAAGAGAATTGTCCTTTTCTTTTCTTCTTTTCGATTGCGTGGCGAGCATTTCTGTTCTGTTCCTCATTGTCAGTGCATGTGCATGAAGTCGGCTATACATAGATGTATGTGCATGAAGTAGGCTATACACAGATGTGAGCTGTATTCTGTTATGTTGTTCGAGCATATTCATATTAATATACTTACATAGACGGTCTTGCTACCACAGTAATACTTTGTAGACGACGGAATTACCTTATTATTGTCAGTGTTGTTCGTGACTTTCTTGTTGCTCTTCTTCCGTTTCTTCTCTCACCTTTCTTTCAGCCGCACATCCCCTGTTTGTTTGCTGTGACATGTCAAGATAGAGCTATCACCACCACCACTTCCTGTTAGAACTGCACATGGCAGAAGTTAGCCCTGAAGTCTTTCTGTCAGAAAGCCATCACACACACAACAGAGGAATCGCCATATAACTCTTCAAACGTGTTTCATTGCATTTTTATTTTTGTTTGAAGGATGCTGTTGGTTGTTATGGTTAGAGTTAAGCGAGTCAAAAACATTGTTAGGGTTAGGCAAGTAAAAAAAAAAAAAAAGCCATTCTCCATTCACCCCTATGTTAAAATGCCCAAATGTACAGCATAAATAAGTTATGACTATGGATCGATGAGACCGAACGATGACAGTCACCGCGGTCTTAACAGTGAATGAATGCCATTCCTTCGACTTATCCTCGAGACCCTATGTCCTTACAAAGTCACGTGACTGACCTTAGGAGGCTGGACCGGTAGGCGGAGCCTATAAATACATCCAGGTGTCTGCGGCGACTTCCTCTCGCCTGGAACGCCTCAGCCCGTTCCTATAGCGACCAGAGATGGTGATGGTCACCGTTCCGTCTCATAGATCCATAGTTATAGTCATCACTTACGATCTGTTTTGACCTCACTCAGACCATCACCACGGTCTTAACAATGGATGACTCGTACCATCAGGGTCGCAATAGTCTCGCTTGCCAGACTCTCCCAGCAAAGGGGCTGGGAGAGTCTGGCTGGGAACGCTTTCACTGTGGACTAGAGGGGAAAAAGCCATCCACCGAACGTACCATGCAGGCTGCTTCATTGCATAATCCACATCAATCGTTTTCAGCGTGTAGCAACGAGCTAGCGGCTAGCGCTGCTGTTGTTATTGTTTCAAAGGCAGCGGCGCAGGCATCTGAGCTGGGCAGATTCCACACGTAGGCTACGTGATGGACGACCCTCTGTGTGTCCTGCACAACCTGACTGTGACTTGGGGCGCAGATCAGCCAGTCATCCAAGTAAGGGAGGATCTTCAGGCGGGAGGTTTGAAGGGGTTGTAGAGCAGCTGCCACCACCCTGGTAAACACTCTTGAGTGAGAGAGAAAGGCCAAATGGAAGGAGCTTGAACTGACAGGCTTTCCCTTGAAAAGTGAACTTTAGAAGCGGTCTGTGGTCTGGCCAGATGGGGACGTGAAAGCATATGCGTCCTTCAGATCTAGGGAAGTGAACCAGTCCCCTCTTTCGATACATGATCTGTTTGGTGGTCAACATTCTGAAAGGCAGAGCCTTTATGAAGGTATTTAGCTGCCTGAGATCTAAGATGGGACGAAGGCCGCCATCTTTTTTTGGAATGAGAAAATACCTGGAGTAGAACCCAGTGAGCTTCGCTGGAGTCTAGCCTCACAATCGTCTCCTTCTGCAGGAGGTTTGCAATGTCTTCTGCATTCTTTCCCCCCCCCGGACTGTGTTTCTGACCACGGTCATACAGACCGCGGAGAAGGGAGGCGGGCGCCGCCGAAACTGGGTTCTGTATCCATGTACCACAGTAGCCAGTACCCAGGGGTCCAGGCCCGCGGGAAGTAGGGGTGCTGCAGGTGCTGCAGCACCCCCTAGATTTTTTCCAAAAAAAAAAAAAAAAAAAAAATATTATTATTATTTTTTTACAAATGTAATTAAAAATATTTTGCAATGCACAATGTTCCTTTCTTGTTTAAGAATGTTTCGGGAAATGAAAATGTAGCCTATTTAAATAGAATTATCAACAATAACAATCAAGGAAGTTACATGCTTGTAGGCTAGAGAAGAAGAAGAAGCGCGCATGCACGCACATGTTGTGTTGAACCAACCAACAACCAATACGAATTGTTTAATCTGGCAATAAAGAAATGTGAACTTGACATGCTATTTTAATAGCCTACTCAAAAATGCACCTCCCACTATACAGCAAAGAGAGGAGTCAATGTTTCTTGATATATGCCATTCAGATCAGAATAATTAGTCTAGTCATTAAGTTTGCTGATAATATTTCTATCATGGTAAGTCTGTGTCATGTGGTGTATTCAGAGCAAATAGGGAGATATAGAGCATTATCATCATGCTATATATCTCCCTCTTTGCTCTGAATGAGTGAGAAAAGGAGAAAATACTGAATAATTACATCACAACAGTATCCTAATGTTGATTTAAAATGAGATATTCCTCTAAATATGGCAAAAAAATGTAAAAAAAAAATGCCCAAATTTTTTTCGGCGGGGCCCTTGCGGGCCCCACCGAGAGTCCCTTCCTCCCAGCACCCCCTGCTTAAAATGACTTCCAGCGGCCCTGCAGGGGTCTGACACACATCACTGCAAACAACAAGCACCTGGGGAAAAGAAAACAGAAAATCAGCTTCCGATTTTCTACCAGCTTACCTGTAAAAAGATGGGTTAGAACAATGGTAGTTCACTTACCAAAGCTGTAGAATACCCTCTACCTGCTTACGTTAACCAGGCGCATCAATTATTAAGCCACCTAGAAAAGGAGATTGGTTAACACAGCATGTAACCACTTTCAGTATGAATGTGGCTAAGGTTAACCTACCAACGGAAAAAGTTAACCCTCACAAACAGACAAACCGCTCGCAATCCTCAGGGACACTATAGGCACCTGCACCAAAGTGACGGATTAACTGACGTGGAGTCCTAAGAAAATGTACAGTACTTACCGGTCTAGGATTAACTGACGTGGAGTCCTAAGAAAATGTACAGTACTTACCGGTCTAGGATTAACTGACGTGAAGTAAGAAAATGTATAGTACTTACCGGTCTAGGATTAAGCGAGAAAGGCAAAGAGGAAGTCGGCGCGGACACCTGGATGTATTTATAGGCTCCGCCTATGGGTCCAGCCTCCTATAAGGGCAGTCACATGACTTTGTTGACATAGGGTCTCGAGGATGAGTAGAAGGGATGGCATTCATTCACTGTTAAGACCTTGGTCTGAGTGAGGTGAGGAAATAGATACATGTTTACAGCCTGATACAAACAAACATTTTGTCCATTTTTTTTACAGTCTATGATTTGAACCCAGGATGCTAAACAATTACAACATGGTTCACACCTTAGTTACACCACCAGGATGCCCCCAAATTCACATTTAATTAGACATGAGTGATGACGACGACAACAACAACAACAACAACAACAAAGTGCTTGGGTACACAAACTGAATTAAAAAGCAGCAAACATTTCAGACCTCAGAGTTTAATCAGTGCTGTGAAATAGATACACAAACCCTTTGTGGGGGGGGGGGGTGGCTGTAATAAGTCTCAAGATGTCATCAAATATTGCTCCTCCTTTTGAATCCGTTTGAGTAGTTAGTTGTTTATGACTTTGGATTTGATTGACATTTCTTCAGTTTGAACATTGCACATCAGCGTCACGTGAACATTTAAGCCTACAGCCACTCATGTCTTTGTTCTTAGAGACCTTAAGCTTGACCTCACAAAAATAACAAGAGATTTTACAATATGTTCCTCGTTCCAGTCTGGAATAAATTATGGCAGCAATATGTCCAGCGCTCATCTCCACTCCGTCCGGTCTATTAACACAATACGCTCGTTAAAATCTATACAATAACAACATCAGCCGCACAGCTTTCCAAAGCCACTCAGTCCTCTGTGTCAGTCATCTGTCATCCATTGTTCATGGTCTTAATCCCACCGTTGACACTGAGGTCCATTTCCACCACCGGGGGGACCCAGAATTAATCAGCGTGCTTAAATTAGCCCAGGGCAATGGAAACAGCACACAGCAAATGGTTAATTAATTGACGTTGGTTATCATTAAACAATTCGCAGAATCAATGAGGAATCAATGGTCAGCGGCAACCATGTGGTTGGTGGGAGCAGATGGGCTCGGGCCACTTAGCTGAAACTGGCTCAGGCCATTTAGCTGAAACTGTAGCTGGATGACCGTCACAGTGCACATGAATTGACCCTGCTAAGTTTCTCAGACAGATGGATAGTTACCTCCCCCCTCCTCCCTCAAGCCCTGCTTTCCTCTTTCACTGAGTCCACACTGAAGGATACAGTCAATATAAGCCTGGTGATAAGGCTTATCAACAACACTGTTATCATAGCAGTGTTGAAGTTTGTCTCCTGCTCTCACAGACTTCATATATATAATTAAAGGCGAGCTATTATGCTCATTTCCACTTCAATATTTTATTATTATTTTATTCTGCATGATGAGCAAGGATCATGATTCATAAGGCGATCGGGGTCTACCTGACATCACCTATAGACACGGTGACGTACTGTAGAATGGAATTTGAAACAGCCGAAAGGTTTTGATTTTATTTTATTTTATTATTAGACAATATGCAATACTTAAGTAAGAACAAATATATGGCTGCAGTGTCGGGGATATAACGAAAAAGTAGTCCAGGACTTGTTTCCATCGTTGTCCCTGTTGTGTCGAGTGTCCACTGTGGAGACAGGCATGATCTGTTAAAGTGCAAATACAACATTAAATGAGATTAAAGTACGAATAAAAACATATATCGATATACCTAAAAGGGCTCTATACTTCGACCAGAGCGAAAACAGTCAAAACAGACGACAGCATCAGCAAATCAACACACATCACATTATATCACATTGAGAAAAGACAGGTTATGCAGAAAGGTCACTAAAAAAAACAGTTTTCTAATCCTTGTTTTAAAAGCCACTTTACTTCCTGTTTCTTTGATTCGGAGAGGCAGTTTGTTCCACTCCACAGCACCGGAATAGATCAAAGATATATCTACCCATCATTATCTGATGCTTGTGGAGGGCTACATTTCCTACACTTGCTCTTGTGTTGTGTCCATGTGCTATTTTCTTCAAATAATTGTTAAAATAATCTGGTGCTCTATTGTTTAAAATCCAATGTACCATTAGTAAATTGAAGCTGTCTGACCCTGACCGGAGATGAATAAGCTGAGCTGCCTTCCCCGTGTGGCTGCTGTGGTTAAGACCCAGATCAGTTTGTTCTGTGCCACCTGAAGTTTCGCTTTCAGGGCTTTGTTGAGGCCCCAGTATACCAGCAACTGATGGCGTAATCAAAGTGGCACTGCATGGGTTAAACATGAAGCTAGCATTTTTCAGGCCTTCCCTGTTAAGAAGTCTGGCTATAGTTGGTAAATGCACTGTTTGAGGCTGTGTGGCTCATTCACGGTACAGAGGGCCCTCTTCCTGTTTGAGGCTGTGGGCATCTTTCCAGCCCTCTTGTGGTTCACATGGTAGCTGTGAAAAAGACGAGCAAAATATGAGTAAACAATATGAGTCCAAGAGATGCAAACAGCATAGGCTAACTGTAGGCTGTTATTCCAAAACCTGGTTATTATTATTTTTTTATCTTTTAGTCTCTCTCCCTCTCCCTCCCTCTCTCTCTCTCTCTGGCTGTCTGTCTGTCTGTCTGTGTCCCTCTCTCTCTCTCTCTCTCTCTCTCTGTCTCATCTCCCCCCCCCCCCCCTCTCTCTCTCTACACACACACTGTGCTGCGCATCAGATTTGTTTGCCTGCATTCAGCCAATGGGTTCCTGGTCTGGCTCTCCTGCCTTTTCAGGTTACAGGAAGCGATGAAGCCATCAATATTGCTTTTCCATATCTCTGCGCGAAGACATTGATTGAATTATACTGCCCTCTCATGGCTGCTAATGTTATCGCAGCACTAAGTCTAATGGCTCCATAATGAAACTAAAGGATAATGATCCTTTTCAAACAGCTCCAAATAGTTATAAATATACCCTATTATATATATATATATATATATATATATATATATATTATACACATATATTACACACTACAGTCTAATAAAGCATCAACTTTGACATGTAACGTGTGTGTGTGTGTGTGTGTGTGTGTGTGTGTGTGTGTGTGTGTGTGTGTGTGTGTGTGTGTGTGTGTGTGTGTGTGTGTGCGTGCGTGCGCGTGCGTGCGTGCGTGCGTGCGTGTGTGTGGAAATGTGGAATCCAGAGTGGTGGCTTCCCCTTCGACCGTGATGTCATTGCTTCTTGGTTTACCCCCCCCCCCCCCCCCCCCCCCCCCCCCCACATCATCCCCCTCCCCTCTCCAGCAGGCAGCACCGGCCAGCTGTCTCTCTCCTCGGTGCTCTCAGCTGACGGAGTGGAGGGAGGTGAGGTGAAGGGGGGGTATTTGGGGTAATTGGGGGGGGGGGGGGGGGGGGCGTATGAGGGAGGAGAGGGCAGCTGAGCAGATGCAGAAGCCCCTCCTGAGATTGGAGGTCTTTCCCAGCCACCAGCTGTCCTCCCACACAACAGAGCGAGCAGGGAGCAGCGCTAGAGTATCTGGCTGGGGAGGGAGAGAGGAGGAGGTGGGACAGGCCAACCAGCGTAGCGGTGCAGTGCGATCTCACTGTATGTACCAGCTGACACTGCCTGGACACCCCCCCCCCCACACACACACACACACACACACACACACACAGAGCTATCCTAGACCAAACATAAACACGCCTGCAAATGGACAACGTCTCCCCTTTGACCTTTGACCACAGCTTGGCTCACACACGCAGCAGATGCTACGGTTGGAAACGACGTCACGAAAATTGGATATTGGCACTAAAAATACTACAAGTAGTATAAATACTGTGATTATTATTATTATTACTAGTATTATTATTAGTAGTAGTAGTAGTAGTAGTAGTAGTAGTCTGGGTTCCAATGGGGTGTCCCACAGTGAGCTGCTGCACTATGAATACAATTCTGGGAGAAACACTTGATTTT